>NC_091959.1:20636781-20688524 GCF_031021105.1 Erythrolamprus reginae | reverse complement strand
GCCTTCCTTTCTTCCTTCTCCTTTCCCTTCTTCCTTCCTTTCCTTTCCCTTCCTTCTTCCTTCCTTTCCCTTCCTCTTCCTTTCCTTTCCCTTCTCTTCCTTCCTTTCCTTCTCTTCCTTTCCTTTCCCTTCCTTCCTTCCTTCCCTTCTCTTCCTTCCTTTCCCTTCTCTTCCTTCCTTCCCTTCACTTCCTTTCCTTTCCCTTCTCTTCCTTTCCTTCCTTCTCTTCCTTTCCTTTCCTTCCCTTCTCTTCCTTTCCTTTCCCTTCCTTCCTTTCCTTCCCTTCTTCCTTTCCTTTCCCTTCCCTTCCTTTCCTTTCCCTTCTCTTCCTTTCCTTTCCTTCTCTCTTCCTTTCCTTCTTCCTTCCTTCCTTCCTTTCCTTTCCCTTCTCTTCCTTCCTTTCCCTTCTCTCCTTCCTTTCCCTTCTCTTCCTTTCCTTCCTTCTCTTCCTTTCCTTTCCCTTCTCTTCCTTTCCTTTCCCTTCCTTCCTTTCCTTTCCCTTCCTCTTCCTTTCCTTTCCCTTCTCTTCCTTTCCTTCCCTTCTCTTTCCTTTCCCTTCCTTCCTTTCCTTTCCTTCTCTCCTTTCCTTTCCCTTCTCTTCCTTTCCTTTCCCTTCTCTTCCTTTCCTTTCCCTTCTCTTCCTTTCCTTTCCCTTCCCTTCCTTCCTTCCCTTCTCCTTCCTTTCCTTTCCTTCCCTTCTCCTTCCCTTCCTTTCCTTTCCCTTCCTTCCTTTCCTTTCCCTTCTCTTCCTTTCCTTTCCCTTCCTTCCTTCCTTCCTTTCCTTCCTTCTCTTCCTTTCCTTTCCCTTCTCTTCCTTTCCTTTCCCTTCTCTTCCTTTCCTTTCCCTTCTCTTCCTTTCCTTTCCTCTCTTCCTTCCTTTCCCTTCCTTCTTTCCTTCCTTCTCTCCTTCCTTCCTTCCTTCTTCCTTTCCCTTCTCTTCCTTTCCTTTCCCTTCTCTTCCTTTCCTTTCCCTTCTCTTCCTTTCCTTTCCCTTCTCTTCCTTTCCTTTCCCTTCTCTTCCTTTCCTTTCCCTTCTCTTCCTTTCCTTTCCCTTCTCTTCCTTTCCTTTCCCTTCTCTTCCTTTCCTTTCCCTTCTCTTCCTTTCCTTTCCCTTCTCTTCCTTCCTTCCCTTCTCTTCCTTTCCTTCCCTTCTCTTCCTTTCCTTTCCCTTCTCTTCCTTTCCTTTCCTTCTCTTCCTTCCTTCTCTTCCTTTCCTTTCCCTTCTCTTCCTTTCCTTTCCTTCTCTTCCTTTCCTTTCCCTTCTCTTCCTTTCCTTTCCCTTCTCTTCCTTTCCTTTCCCTTCTCTTCCTTTCCTTTCCCTTCTCTTCCTTTCCTTTCCCTTCTCTTCCTTTCCTTTCCCTTCTCTTCCTTTCCTTTCCCTTCTCTTCCTTTCCTTTCCCTTCTCTTCCTTTCCTTTCCCTTCTCTTCCTTTCCTTTCCCTTCTCTTCCTTTCCTTTCCCTTCTCTTCCTTTCCTTTCCCTTCTCTTCCTTTCCTTTCCCTTCTCTTCCTTCTTCCTTCTCTCTTTCCTTTCCCTTCCTTCCTTTCCTTTCCCTTCTCTTCCTTTCCTTTCCCTTCTCTTCCTTTCCTTTCCCTTCTCTTCCTTTCCTTTCCCTTCTCTTCCTTTCCTTTCCCTTCTCTTCCTTTCCTTTCCCTTCTCTTCCTTTCCTTTCCTTTCCCTTCCTTCCTTTCCTTTCCCTTCTCTTCCTTTCCTTTCCTTCCCTTCTCTTCCTTTCCTTTCCCTTCTCTTCCTTTCCCCTTTCCCCCTTCCCTTCTCTTTCCTTTCCCTTCTCTTCCTTTCCTTCCCTTCTCTTCCTTTCCTTTCCCTTCCTTCCTTTCCTTTCCCTTCTCTTCCTTTCCTTTCCCTTCTCTTCCTTTCCTTTCCCTTCTCTTCCTTTCCTTTCCCTTCTCTTCCTTCCTTTCCCTTCTCTTCCTTTCCTTTCCCTTCTCTTCCTTTCCTTTCCCTTCTCTTCCTTTCCTTTCCCTTCTCTTCCTTTCCTTCCCTTCTCTTCCTTTCCTTTCCCTTCTCTTCCTTTCCTTTCCCTTCTCTTCCTTTCCTTTCCCTTCTCTTCCTTTCCTTTCCCTTCTCTTCCTTTCCTTTCCCTTCTCTTCCTTTCCTTTCCTTTCCCTTCTCTTCCTTTCCTTTCCCTTCTCTTCCTTTCCTTTCCCTTCTCTTCCTTTCCTTTCCCTTCTCTTCCTTTCCTTTCCCTTCTCTTCCTTTCCTTTCCCTTCTCTTCCTTTCCTTTCCTTTCCCTTCTCTTCCTTTCCTTTCCCTTCTCTTCCTTTCCTTTCCTTTCCCTTCTCTCCTTTCCTTTCCCTTCTCTTCCTTTCCTTTCCCTTCCCTTCCTTTCCTTTCCCTTCTCTTCCTTTCCTTTCCCTTCTCTTCCTTTCCTTTCCCTTCCCTTCCTTTCCTTTCCCTTCTCTTCCTTTCCTTTCCCTTCTCTTCCTTTCCTTTCCCTTCTCTTCCTTTCCTTTCCCTTCTCTTCCTTTCCTTTCCCTTCTCTTCCTTTCCTTTCCCTTCTCTTCCTTTCCTTTCCCTTCTCTTCCTTTCCTTTCCCTTCTCTTCCTTTCCTTTCCCTTCTCTTCCTTTCCTTTCCCTTCTCTTCCTTTCCTTTCCCTTCTCTTCCTTTCCTTTCCCTTCTCTTCCTTTCCTTTCCCTTCTCTTCCTTTCCTTTCCTTTCCCTTCTCTTCCTTTCCTTTCCCTTCTCTTCCTTTCCTTTCCCTTCTCTTCCTTTCCTTTCCCTTCTCTTCCTTTCCTTTCCCTTCTCTTCCTTTCCTTTCCCTTCTCTTCCTTTCCTTTCCCTTCTCTTCCTTTCCTTTCCCTTCTCTTCCTTTCCTTTCCCTTCTCTTCCTTTCCTTTCCCTTCTCTTCCTTTCCTTTCCCTTCTCTTCCTTTCCTTTCCCTTCTCTTCCTTTCCTTTCCCTTCTCTTCCTTTCCTTTCCCTTCTCTTCCTTTCCTTTCCCTTCTCTTCCTTTCCTTTCCTTTCCCTTCTCTTCCTTTCCTTTCCCTTCTCTTCCTTTCCTTTCCTTTCCCTTCTCTTCCTTTCCTTTCCCTTCTCTTCCTTTCCTTTCCCTTCTCTTCCTTTCCTTTCCCTTCTCTTCCTTTCCTTTCCCTTCTCTTCCTTTCCTTTCCCTTCTCTTCCTTTCCTTTCCCTTCTCTTCCTTTCCTTTCCCTTCTCTTCCTTTCCTTTCCCTTCTCTTCCTTTCCTTTCCCTTCTCTTCCTTTCCTTTCCCTTCTCTTCCTTTCCTTTCCCTTCTCTTCCTTTCCTTTCCCTTCTCTTCCTTTCCTTTCCCTTCTCTTCCTTTCCTTTCCCTTCTCTTCCTTTCCTTTCCCTTCTCTTCCTTTCCTTTCCTTTCCCTTCTCTTCCTTTCCTTTCCCTTCTCTTCCTTTCCTTTCCCTTCTCTTCCTTTCCTTTCCCTTCTCTTCCTTTCCTTTCCCTTCTCTTCCTTTCCTTTCCCTTCTCTTCTCCTTTCCTTTCCCTTCCCTTCCTTTCCTTTCCCTTCTCTTCCTTTCCTACTTTCCTTTCTTTAACTTTCCTTCTTTCCTTTCTTACTTTCCTTTTCTTTTCTTTTCTTTCCCTGTCCTCGTCCTATCAGGACAGGAAACTTTCATTTCAGGAATGAACAAATCCTACATCTGGGTTAATAGGAGAGCTGTGATTTCTTTTAATTTCAGTTTGCTCAGCAAACTAAGATCAAAAAACTCTTAGAACTGACCCTGGTTCCTTCTTAGCCTTGCATGTAAAAAGATCCAAGCAACATAGGCCAAGCCATCTTTTCACAGCTGAAGAGCCATAAGCATTTGAAACAATCCCAGTTTGAAGGAAAGCATTACTGGCCTGGAGAATCAGTTAGGATATAAAATGAAGGCAAAGTGAAAAATAAAAAGACTCAATCAAGAAGTTAGGAAAAAGTAAAATGTAACCAACAAGAAGGTGGATAGCTATCCTGCAACAGCTGAGGGGTTTTCTGAACTCTTGGAAACTTTCCCTCTTCTTTCTAGGGAAACATGATTTATTTTTCTGTTTACATTTGTTGTGCTCTACGTGTGCTCACATTGCGCAATCCAAGATTATTTTCACCTCTCCTGATGGCCTGATAAATCTCCAGAGGCATGAATGCCACTACAACAAAGCTGGAAGCATGACAAGTTCCCAACGGAGATGCCATTAACTTTCAGAAAAATCTGATTTATGGGCTGACCTCTCTATAACCACTCCTTCTAAAGCGAAAGAAAGGAAACCATGCAGCTTTTTAAAGTACCGTTAAAGGGTCAGGGTGGAAACTGGACATGTAGCAAGTAGAAAGTACAGTATCTCCCTTGCTTGAACATTAAGCAGAATTAAGAAGCAAAATGACAACATGCTATTTTAGGCTCAAACATGGAAACCTTTGATTCTACCTTCAGTGGAGGAACGGTTGGTGGAGATGATGCAGCTTATAAAGTTGGCCTTCTCCGGGTCCCGTCGACTAAACAATGTCGTTTGGCGGGACCCAGGAGAAGAGCCTTCTCTGTGGCGGCCCCAACCCTCTGGAACCAGCTCCCCCCAGGTATCAGAGTTGTCCCCACCCTCCTTGCCTTTCGCAAGCTCCTTAAAATCCACCTCTGTCATCAGGCATGGGGGAATTGAAATTTCCCCTTCCCCCTAAGCTTATAGAATTTATACATGGTATGCTTGTATGTATGATTGGTTCTTTAAATTGGGGTTTTTAAGATTATTTTTAATATTAGATTTGTTCACATTGTCTTTTTTATTGTTCTTAGCCGCCCCGAGTCTTCGGAGAGGGGCGGCATACAAATCTAATGAATACAAATGCAAATAAAGATCGCTAAATTAATTTCTTTAATTTCAGACAAGCACACACACACACACACCATATCTACATTTATCTACACAACACATGGAAAATCAGGCCTCTCGGCAATGACTGCCTAATATTAATACAGACATTTGGGTAAGAAAGGCCCAGTAATTTGAATGTCTGCGGAGATTCTCAATTATCCAGATAATGGTTGTCCAAAATGCTTTTTTTCCAAAAAGCCACTGGACTTCCTTGGGTTTTTGTCCTTTGAAAATGTTTGACTTTCCATCCAAGAAGCTGAGAACTGAATCAATCATCCAAGAGCTGAAGAAGCTTCTTGTATGAGATGCAAAATGTTTGCAAAGCGGAAAACAAAATCCCCCCAAGAAAGTCTAATGCCTTAGAAAAAGCACCTTTGGGATTTAAATCTCTTTCATCATCCTCTTCCTCAATTTTCCAGCAGTCAAACACTCATCTTGGATTATAATCTCAATCTACCTTCCCGGCTTTAAAATTAAAATAAGGGAGGAAGCTTCGTTTCAACATTCAGAATATTCCCCGGGCTACAACACTCAGAACATAACTGAAAAAGAAAGAATTGTTTTGTTCTGATCTTAGATCACACATCATTTCCAGCTTGGCAGGTTGCCACATCCCGAGTCTTCACTGATGTTCCTAGAGACGATGCCATGATCATCAACACTCCCATCCCTGGTTATTTGCTCTCCCTGAGACATCAGAGATTTGACTCTCAACTTAAGAAGCCAGATTTGAGCTGAGAAATGTTTGCCGAAGGCTTCAGATCAAGGAGGCAAAATCCTTTTTTTTGCAATTTTGGAATCAAAATTCTCTTCTCCCTTGAGGGGCTACAGAAGTATCGCATCCTTTCATCACCAACGCTTTGTTCTTTACCGCAACGTCCAATCTGATTGATTTAGGGGTAGTCAATCAAATGATTACTTTTTCTATTAGGAATAGAATGCCTAAAGCTTGAAAAAATTCTGACATCTGATTCTGAATATAGCAACTGTGGCAAGATTAATACACTGCTCAAAAAAATAAAGGGAACATTGATTGATTGATTGATTGATTGATTAGACTTATATGCTTGAATGTGCACAACAGCATGTGAATTTGATTGTCAATCAGTATTGCTTCCTAACTGGACTGTCTGATTTTACAGAAGTTTGATTTAACTTGGAGTTATTTATTTTATTTATTTATTTATTGGATTTGTATGCCGCCCCTCTCTGCAGACTCGGGGGGGTTAACAACAGTAATAAAACAGCATATTATAATAATAATCCAATACTAAAAACAGTTAAAAACCCATTATTATAAAAACCAAACATACATAAAATTGTAAAGGCCTAGGGGGAAAGAGTATCTCAATTCCCCCATGCCTGGTGGCAGAGGTGGGTTTTAAGCAGCTTACGAAAGGCAAGGAGGGTGGGGGCAATTCTAATCTCTGGGGGGAGTTGGTTCCAGAGGGCCGGGGCCGCCACAGAGAAGGCTCTTCCCCTGGGTCCCGCCAAGCGACATTGTTATATTCTGTTGTTTAGGTGCTCCCTTTATTTCTTTGAGCAGTGTATATTTCCCCACTCACACAATCCCCCTTCCCAGTTTCTGACAGCACTAAATGCGGCAGGCCTGAAGATCCAATGCCCAAAACGTCTTCCAGGCCTGACAGGGACCCTCCTCTATTTCCATAGGTTAAAAAAAAACACCTGTTATCTCTTACCTGCCGAGTTGCAAGGATGCTTCTGCTCCAATAGTAAAGCATCTGGGGAAGATTCAACAGGGCACCAATTGTCACGGTTGATCTAAGGCAAAGGGAAAGATGACAAATTAACGAGAATCTGCAGCCTATGCATTCTCTCTTTTTCTGTTTTAATTCTGCTTTTATTGCTTTGAATGCTCTAGGGATAATTCAATTCAATTCAATTAATTAGATTTGTATGCCGCCCCTCTCCGCAGACTCGGGGCGGCTCACAACAATAATAACACAATATATAACATATCTAATAATTAAAAGTCATTAAAACCCCCTTGTTAAGAAGAAAATATACACACAAACATAATGATTGTATCATTGTATCAGTAACTGGATTTAAACATGCCTGGGATAAACACATATCCATCCTAAGATAAAATACAGAAAATAGTGTAAGGGCAGACTAGATGGATCATGAGGTCTTTTTCTGCCGTCAGACTTCTATGTTTCTATGGTTTTAGGCCATTTTTAAAAACTATTTTACTGGATTATTTTCCACTTCCCATGAGGTGGGTGGCCATATAAATTTGATGAATGAAGCAAGTTAACAAATTCTTATTTCAACTTGGTTTTTTTGTTTTTTAACGTGGCATATTAATCTTGTGCTCCAAAAAGTGATGGGGAACCTCAGGATAAATGCTAATAACTGCTTCATTCCCCTTATGCTGAATTAAAAGCAAAATCAATACGATTCCTATTCTGTTACATATTTCATTCAGACACATTACACTAATCAACACCAAAAAAAAACATCAACTAAAGTAACATGTCTGTTTTATGAAGTTTGATGTGCCAAATCAAAAAACATGCTTAGTTTTGCTCTATCACATAAAGTGTCTGATATAGAAGCATTTTTGTTATTACATTGTTTCTGATATGTAGATTACTGTTTTCTTAACGTCACCAGTATATTTCTTATACCTTATAATAATGATGCTACTTCGTGGAAACTATACCTGCTACAGAAAAACTATATACATTTTTTAAATCAAAACAAAAAAAAAGCGATTCAGAAAAGTACAAGGTCAACTGCGATGATTACCTAAAAATTTTTTTTGTAGACCTATGTTATGTAGAAACCTAACTCTTTGGAGAAGAAGGGAGGGGGGGGAGGGAGGGAGGGAAGGAAGGAAGGGAGGGAGGAAGGGGAGTGACCAGGTAGGGAGAGGACGAGAGGAGAGGGGAGGGGGAGGTAGGAACAGATGGAGGAATAGATTAGATTAGATTAGATTTATTCGATTTGTATGCCGCCCCTCTCTGAAGACTCGTAGGAGGTAAGAGAGGGAGAACAGAAGGATGGAATTAGACAATCAACAGCCAGGTGGATGGACTGAGTTACATCAATGAGCACGGTGGCGCAATGGTTGGAGTGGAGTATTGCAGGCTACTTCTGCTGACTGCCGGCTGCCTGCAATTTGGCAGTTCGAATCTCACCAGGCTCAAGGTTCACTCAGCTTTCCATCCTTCCGAGGCTGGTAAAATGAGGACCCAGATTTTTTGGGGGAAATAGGCTGACTTTGTCAGTAAAAGCACTGCGGAACGGTGTATATAAATGCTATTACTATTGCTATTGCTGCATTGGTGATGAATTACTCTATCGAGAGACCTGAATGACGAAGTTAGGGACATATAATCCTGGAAAATGTAGGCAGGTCACCAAAAACTCAACAATGACTTGACGGTACAGAATCAAACTCACATAACTGTGGGTTTTTAAAATGTAGTTTTATTAGATTTCTAAAGGTGTTGTGAGCCGTCCCGAGGAGAAGGGCGGCATAGGACTCAAATTAATTAATAAATAAAATAAATATAACATCCCTTCTCCACCCTCCTTCCCCATACACACTTTCTCCTTGTCTCCTTCTCGCTGAAAATCATAACATCGCACCAACCTCTGGAGAAGGCAGAGCTTTTCAAAGGCCAAATGCAACTCCACTTGACTCAAAGCTGCTTGGGCTGCAGAACCCTGAAATCTTTACAATCACCTGCTAGGGTTGAACCTGGAGAGGTGAAAGGGAGCCCTCTCTCCAGCTACATTTTAGCCCTCTGCTCCAGCCTGTCCTGGGTCACTTCGGTGCATACCTCCCTGCCAAGAATCAAGTCCTTTGCGGGATTCAGACTTCTGAATACAATTATAGCAAGCAATTTCACCAAAAACGGACCGGGAGTGGGGAGAGGAAAACAGATTGTTTTTAACGTTCGTTTCCTTTTTAAACCCTGGGGTTTCACATTTCCTTTAATCATGTTTTAATTTAGCTTCCAGCCTGCAAAGGACAGGCTATTTTTTTTCCTGTTTGTCAAAAGCTGCATCTGCGTTGCCCTATGTCCCCCAAATTCCAAGTTTCGAACTTCCAGCAAAAACATGCTTCATAAACCTGGTTGCAAACCTACGGGCTGCATCTGTAGAATTTGCTTAAAACCTACTTTAATTTAAAGCTGGGCCATCTTTAAAACAAGCCACAATGGCTGCATTTGCATACAGCGCAGAGCCATAAACCACAGTTTGCAAACCGTAATAGCTGGGTTCATCTATTTGCACCAAACTGCATTATGGTTTCATGCAACATATCAGAACAGTGGCAATTACGGTCCAATACATACGTATCTTGTTCTGACAGCTCTTTGGCACCAAGTTTTTCCTCTATCACTCAGCAGGTAAAGCAGACCAGAAGAGTGAAAACAGAATAAAAGAATTGGAAGATCTTCTATCCAACCCCCTGCTCAAGCAGAAGACCCTACATGTATATGTATCTAAATAAAATTTATTTTTTAAAATTTAAAAAAAAAGCAGAAGTCCCCCACACCACAATTGACTGTCTAGTCTCTTCTGGACAGTCAATTGTGGTGGCACAGTGTTTAAAGTGCAGCACTGCAGGCTACTTCAGCTAACTGCTAGCTGTAGTTCAGCAGTTCAAATCTCACCACCGGCTCAAAGTTGACTCAGCCTTCCATCCCTCCGAAGTGGGTAAAATGAGGACCCAGATTGTTGGGGGCAAGAGGCTGATTCTGTAAACCCCTTAGAAAGGGCTATAAAAGCATTATGAAGCGGTATATAAGTCTAAATGCTATTACTATGGAGCACCCACAACTTCTGGAGGCAAGCTGTACCGCTGGTTAATTTTTCTCACTGTCAGGAAATTTCTCCTTCATTCTAGGTCGCTTCTCTCCTTGGTTTGTTTCCATCCAATTTTCTTGTCCCACCTTCAGGTCTTTTGAGAATAGCTTGAAACCCCCCTTTCTTTCTGGCAGCCCCTCAAATTTTGAATCACTGCTATCATGTCACCCCTAGTTCTTTGTCTACCCCCTATTAAACTAGACATGCCCAATTCAAGGAACTGTTCTGCATAAGATACTTTTAGGGCCATTTTGGTGAACTAACCACTTCTACATTACAAGGCGTGCTGTCAGAATTGCTTTGCCAAGACCATGTTGGCTAGGAGATCACGGAAGTGGGGATATAAAACTCCTGGAAGGCACTGGGTCAGTGATGGCTAGTTTCGGCATTCAAATAAGAACACACTCATAGTTGGATATCGGGAGGGGAGGGGGGGTAAGTAAGAGAAAAATGACTTCAACTCTCTGATTTTCGTAAGCCAGAATTTATGAATAGCAATAGCAATAGCATTTAGACTTATATACCGCTTCATAGTGCTTATACAGCCCTCTCTAAGTGGTTTACAGAATGAGAATATTGCCCCCAACAATCTAGGTCCTCATTTTACCCACTTCGGAAGGATGGAAGGTTGAGTCAACCTTGAGCCTGGTAAACCTTGAACTGGTAAACTACAGCTAGCAGTCAGCAGAAGCAGCTTGCAGTACTGCACTCTAACCACTGCACCAACAAGGCTCATAGATAGATTAGATAGATTAGATAGATAGATAGATAGATAGATAGATAGATAGATAGATAGATAGATAGATAGATAGATAGATAGATGGCTTTGCAGAAGACAGTTCAGCAGCTCATAGATATTAAGTAAACCAATGTTACCTACTCACTAATGAAGTTACTATTTGCTGAAGTAGTTGTTATAGCATTTAGACTTATACAGTGATCCCCCGCTCGTTGCGAGGGTTCCGTTCCAGGACCCCCCCGCAACGAGCGGGTTTTCGCGAAGTAGTGCTGCGGAAGTAAAAACACCATCTGCGCATGTGCAGATGGTGTTTTTAACTTCCGCAGCGCTAGCGAGGAGCCGAAGATTGGGGGCGGCGCGGCTGTTTTAAAACGTCGCCGCCGACATGGGGGGCTTGCTAGCACCCCCCCAAAGCCGGGTTGGGGGTTTGGGGGGGTGCTAGTGAGCCCCCCATGTCGGCGGCGACGTTTTAAAACAGCCGCGCGGCTTTCCAATGAGTCCCGAAGACAAACGCGGAAGTTTGACGTTTGTCTTCGGGACTCATTGGAAAGCTCCGATCATTTTAAAGCAGGCGCGCCGTTCTCCGCTGACTCCTGGCGAACTTCCCGGGCGAAGGGCGGGCGAGCGGGTGCTGGGGGGGGCTTCGCCCTCCCGCCAGCAAGAGGGGGAAGACCCAGGGAAGCCGCCCAGCAGCTGATCTGCCCGGCGCCATCTACGCATGCGTGCCCATAGAAAAAAGGGCACGCATGCGCAGATGGTGTTTTGACTTCCGGGTTCAAAAATCGCAAATTACCCTTTTCGCAATGGTCGGGGACGCAATAACCGGGGGATCACTGTATATTGCTTCATAGTGCTTATACAGCCCCTCTCTAAGTGGTTTACAGAATCAGCCTCTTGCCCCCAACCATCTAGGTCCTCATTTCACCCACCTCGGAAGGATGGAAGGCTGAGTCAACCTTGAGCCGGTGATGAGATTTGAACTGCCAAACTACAGCTAGCAGTCAGCAGAAGCAGCTTGCAGTACTGCATTCTAACCACTGTACCACCCCAGCTTTTCAAGAACAACGCCGGCCAAAACGGTTCCAGCGTGGCAACCAAAAACATCAGAAGGGCAAAATGGCATTAGGATCCGTGATTTAGCACATTCTGAAAAACGTTTTGGCACTGGTTTCGAGGAAGCCAACAAGGCAAGGAAATTGGGAAAACAAATTGGGTGCCGTCCATAGGTAGAAAGATAAGGCAGGTCCATTTCTCCCATGAACAGAGAAATGCAAACTCGATTTCAGAGGTCAAGGAAAGAAGCAAAGAGCTTCAGATTCAGGAAGCCAGACCATCTGTCCCAATTTCCTTAATAGCCTTAAGGGGCACCTCTACTAATTGCCAATGACTAACAACATGACTTTGAACATACATGGTTTACAATCGTATCTCCGCAATGCCCACCATCCAGAGGGACGGAATTGAAAGACCCGAGAGAGTGCAGGGCACAGAATAATAGAATAATAATAGAATGATAGAATTCTTTGTTGGCCAAGTGTGATTGGACACACAAGGAATTTGTCTTTGGTGGAGATGCTCTCAGTGTACATAAAAGAAAAAGATACATTTGTCAAGAATCATGAGGTACAACACTTAATGATTGTCATAGGGGTCAAATAAGCAATGAGGGAACAATCAATATTAATAAAAATCTTAAGGATACAAGCCACAAGTTACAGTCATACAGCTATGAATGATACCTCCCCTTCCAAAGAAGGACAATTCTTGTTCTTAGAGCAGGAGTAAAAAGCTTGAGCACCTACATCTACTCAGAGTTACAACTCTTGGAAGGATAAGGCCATAAAATAGTTCTTTTCCTGAACGCCATCACTCTGCTAAACAAATAATTCACTCAACATTGTCAAACTATTCACTAAAGCTGTATTACTATTACTATTGGTCTTCTCATTGTTCCCATCTCATCCCACATATGACCGTAACTTGTTGCTTTGTATTCCTATGATTTATATTAAATATTTAAATTAATATTACTATTGATTGTTTCCTGATTGTTTTATTTGTACATTATGACAATTATTAAGTTTCCCTGAAGCCCCAGAGCACAAAAAATCAACCAGAAGTTCGGAAAAGCAGATTTCTGGTTCGCCCGTTGTGCTGTTTTTCTCACTCTGGAGGCTTCAGAGACGATTCCAGAAGGCTCCAGAGTGCGAAAAACAATACAACGGGCAAACTAGAACTTCAGAAAAATGGACTTTCGGTGTGCCCATTGTGCTCTTTTTTGCACTCAGGAGGCTTCAGGGAAGCTTCCAGAAGGCTCCAGAGTGCGAAAAACAACACAACGGGCAAACTAGAACTTCAGAAAAATGGACTTTCGGTGTGCCCATTGTGCTGTTTTTTGCACTCAGGACTTCAGGGAAGCTTCCAGAAGGCTCCAGAGTGCGAAAAACAACACAACGGGCAAACTAGAACTTCAGAAAAATGGACTTTCGGTGTGAACATTGTGCTCTTTTTTGCACTCAGGAGGCTTCAGAGAAGCTTCCAGAAGGGTCCAGAGTGCGGAAAACAACACAACGGACAAACCGGAAGTCCGTTTTTCTGAACCTCCGGTTTGGCCATTTTTTCACCACCTCAGGCTTCAGTGAGGCCTATGTGAATGCATGGGGACGGGACAGTGGGATTGTGTACATGCACAAGGGGAATGCAGGGCGTGTGTGCATGGGGAGGAGAGAGTGTGCACAAGCTAACATATACACACACACGTGCAAACCCTTTTGGCAGGCGAACCAAAAAAGGTTCGCCATCACTGGTATAAGGTCTTCTGCCTCGAGCAGAGGATGGACTAGAGCAGTGTTTCCCAACCTTGGCAACTTGAAGATAGTTGGACTTCAACGCTGGCTGGGGAATTCTGGGAGTTGAAGTCCAGCTATCTTCAAGTTGCCAAGGCTGGGAAACCCTGGACTAGAGGATCTCCAAGGTCCCTTCCAGTTCTATGATTCTATATTCTACGTATAATGCAATGGATGGACCGATCCTTAGGTTCTGCATTGCTTCCTTTCATTAAATTCCACTAAAAAACCTTGCTATTCCAGTTCAAAAAGATCTAGGGAACGCTGCATGACCTCTCCCCTCACAGCTTCCATTTTAGACGATTCCCCATTGCTCTGAATTCATCCATCCAAGCCAGACTCCGTGAGCCATTCCCACTGGCTGCTTTCTTTCAACTGCCTCTTTCTCTGCCAGGAAAGTCAACCTCTGAAGAGTGACAAAACATTCTCAGACTGCCACCTTACTGCTCGGTGGAGCAGCTACTAATTTTAGCTTGGAAAGCCTCCGCGCGAGGGGAAAGGGGGAGAGTGGAAAAATGCCAGGGACCGTTAGCCAAGAGAGGAATCCGCCTCCAGACTCCCTATTTAAAGGCACAACTAACTCCAGATTTCAATGAGGAGAAGGGGGGGGGGGAGAGTCAAATAAAAACACAGGCTGAAAACTTTGGGACCAGGAGAGAGAGGGGGGAAAAGAGAGAGAGGAAAAAAAGAAAGAAAGAAAGAAAGAGAAAGGGTGAAAAAGAGAGAGAGAGAATGAAAGAAAGAACGAAAGAAAGAAAGGGAAAGGGTGAGAAAGAGAGAGAGAGAAAGAAAGAAAGAGAAAGGGTGAGAAAGAAAGAAAGAGAAAGGGTGAGAAAGAGAGAAAGAAGAAAGAAAGAAAGAAAGAAAGAAAGAAAGAAAGAAAGAAAGAGAGCGAGAGAGCACACAAGGTGATTTTATATAGATAATTGCAACTTCAAAAGTAGATGGAGGTCAGTGACTGTTGGTCTATTATTAAAATAGGATGTCTGTATTAAAATTCCAAGATGTTTTATTATTATTATTATTTGGGGGCAGGGGGGATAGATATTCATAGGAAGTTGCAAAACTGGATATGCAAAAAAAAAAAAAATGGCGGCAGTGAGGGAAAAATGAAAATGGATTCAGCCCTGCTCTCTATCATGAAACTCAATGGTGATGGATTTAGTGGGACATAAGCCTTGGAAGGCCTACATCAAGCAGTAAATCGCCGGATTAACCATTTAGCCACAAATTGGGCTGAGTAATATAGGAAAGGCTTGGATTATTTGTAGCAAAGATGCAGGAGCAGAGACCAGATTAAACCCTTGTAAATAAAAAAGAGAGAGAGGGAGAGAAAAATCAGAAGCAGAATGCATAGTACAAATACATACATACATACATACATACATACATACATACATACATACATACATACATATGTGGCTAACCAATTTTCTTATTAAAATATTAGCCGAAACCAACCGCAAACTTAGCTAGCACAAAAAAACGATGCCAATTGACAAGAAGAATATGCAAGACATAATGTATGTACCACTGGAACCATAAACTTTTTTTTTTTTTAAAAGGCATTTATCATTGCCACTGTAAGTGTTTTTGCACCAGACCTCCTATGCATAGAACTGGCAACCCTTTGAATAAAAATATTTTTTTTAAAAAAAATTAAAAAGGTATTCTAGAGATATCTAACTAATTTATCCATACAAAGGTAGCAATTGCTTTCTGTTTGTCCACTGTAAATCCTACCCAGATGTCCTTGGGTATCTATAAAGAAGATCACTCTTGAGTAACCAAGGGTAGCCTTATTCCGCATCTCACTCTGCTCCTCTCTATTTCAAATCCTGTCCTTGGAAAGAGACCAATCCCTGATGAGAATCAAATACACCCCCCCCCCCTTTCACAAAAAAAGGAAGACAGGGGAGAAGACTACACAAGGTTCTAACCATGATCACCTTTTTTAAGTAAACTTTTTTTAAAAAATTTTTTTTTACAAACATTTCATATATTTTGTTTTAAGCGGCGTAGAAATCCAACCAACCAACCAACCAACCAACCAACCAACCAACCAACCAACCAACCAAACAAACAAATTTATCATTTCATTTATCATTTCATTCTTTTACAAAAGATTCATACATACATTGTATATTTATCTTATTGCTTGATTCGTTCAAGGTTGCATTTTTACCATCCTCCCTTCCTATCTCATACAGTCCTTCCTTCTCTTTCTTCTTGCCTTCCCTTGCTCCTTCTCTTTCTCAACCTACTTCCCCCTTCTTCTCTCCTTCTCCTCTTCCCTACTTCCCCTCCTGCCCTCTCTCCTCTCTTCTCTCCTCTTCTTTCCTCCTTCTCTTTCTTTCGCTTTCTTTCTTCCTTCCTTCCTTCCTTCTTTCCTGCTACTTTCTTCCCTTCCTTCCTTCGCTGTACTTTCTCAATTTTTTCTCGGATGTCAGGGTGATCCATTGATCACCAGGGTTAACCCAGATCAACCTTAAAGGAGGGACCCGAGCAATGCCATTACCTTCAGTAGCACCACTTCCACAGCCCTCTCTTCTTTGGAAATCTCGCACAGGCTGTACCGTCTCTTGTACCGCTCGTACATTTTGTCCAAGCAAAGAAAAAGCAGAGAAGAGCCAAGTCAACCATTCACTCCTAGAGAGGGTCAAGCAGTCCAGAAGCCTCTCCTGGATGACGTCTTGGCCGAAGGGTCCTTGGGAGATTTGGAGCGATCCCTCTCTGAATCGCAGAGTCCAGCCAGCTCGCTTCCCAGGAAAAATTGCAATTGCAGAGCCCAGGAGCTCTCTAGCCGGTCAATTAAAAAAAAAACCAACCCCTTCTTGGAATTGTACAGAAGGGAAGACCGGCAAGCAGGATGGAGACGCAGAAAGAGACAGTTAGACGTGCAAAAAGATATTTATATATTTTTTTAAAAGAGAACAGAAAGTGTTCTTTGAAACGTCTGCTCGTTGAACGGTTTCTCAATTGAGAGAGGAGACAGAAGAGACTTTGCATCCAGAAAAAAAGAGAAGACGGGTGGAAGCAGCCAAAGCCAGATGTCTCAAAGAGAGCCGCCCAAAGAAGGTGGAAAATAAGACGAGGCAAAGAGCCCTACGCTCCAAAGTTTCTAATTCCAACCGAATGCAGGTGGACCCAACTCAACTCCAAAGAAAATATTGCTTGCTGCTCAAGGAGGACGCAGAGGGTAGACCATCCAGTAAAAAGGAAATAATAATAATGATGATATTTTTAAAAATGATCAACAAACGGCTGCCCTGATTGGTTTTCTAAGCTTCTTTTCTGAAGAGGGTCATCTCAAAAGTTTGGTCTTTGAATCAGTTTGGAAGAAAAAAGTCTAATGACAGCAACAGGCAGAAGGAGACCGGGGGAGACACTCCCTCCCTCTTGACCCAAGATCAGACGTCACTGTTTTTGCTCACTGCCCCCGAATTCTGTGAGAGCAGAAAATTTAATTGCAATTGTGGGAATATGATTCATCTCGTCGGAGAGAGAGGTGGGAGGAGGGCAGGGCAGTCCTCTCCTCCTACGGGCCCCCGATTCATTTTTCTCTTCCAAAGGGCGTGAAAACCAAACTGCCCAGGGGGAAAAAAAACCCTGCAGTTCTCCAAAGGGGGATGTGGCTGACTTTTCTTGCAACCGATCCTGGGGAAGGATGACTTTGAATAGGTTTTCAGGGCAAGAATTCGGGCCCAGAGCTGTCTGAAAATCAACACAGCCCCTGCTGGCTCACAGCTTCTCAAAACACAGACAGGAACCCCCAGAGGCAGAGACAGAGGGAGGCATATTCAGGACTCAATTCTGCTCTTGAGCAGAGGAAAAGAAACCAAATGCTCGATTAACTTGTGCAAAGGAGGGGGAGAAAGGGATCCCCCCCTTTTTCTGTTCTTAGCCAAAGGGTTGAGGTTGTTGGGGTTTTGTTTTGTTTTTTTTTTAAACGACATAACCCTCCCCTTCCCATCTTTACCTTCGCTTGGGCCAAAGCGCTCGCTCACTGACTCTGCTTTTCTCAATGGCTTATTCACATCGACCAAGGCTGGTGAACACACTGCCACACACAAGTTTCCTGTTTTTGAGATCATTTGAGAGACCAACCCAGGCTGGTCTCTCAAGAGATGAAATCTTCCCCCAAGTTCTCCTTCCCTATGTTGCTTTATTCCTGATGCTTGGAGAAAGAAAGAAAGAAAGAAAGAAAGAAAGAAAGAAAGAAAGAAAGAAAGAAAGAAAGAAAGAAGGAAGGAAGGAAGGAAGGAAGAAAAAAGAAAGAAGAGGAGGAGGGGAGGGAGGGAGGGAGGGAAAGAAAAATGATATTGATATATGGATGGGTAGATAGAAAGATGGGTGGGTGGGTGGGTGGGTGGATGATAGAGAGAGAGAGAGAGAGAGAGAGAGAAACAAACAGACAGACAGAAGCAGATATAGATAGATAGATAGATAGATAGATAGATGGATGGATGGATGGATGGATGGATGGATGGATGGATGGATGGATGGATGGATGGATGGACGGACATAAAGATAGGTGATAGGTGATAGATGATAGGTGATAGATGAAGGATGATGATGACAGACAGACAGAGAGACATAACCAGATATAGATGGATGGATGGATGGATGGATGGATGGATGGATGGACATAGAGATAGGTGATAGATGATAGGTGATAGATTAAGCAGAGTCAGGTTGCAAGCGGTGTGCCACAAGGGTCTGTTCTGGGTCCTATTCTTTTTATTATATTTGTGAGTGACATAGGGAAAGGTTTGGTAGGGAAGGTTTGCCTATTTGCCGATGACTCTAAAGTGTGCAATAGGGTTGATATTCCTGGAGGCGTCTGTAATATGGTAAATGATTTAGCTTTACTAGATAAATGGTCTAAGCAATGGAAACTGCAGTTTAATGTTTCCAAATGTAAAATAATGCACTTGGGGAAAAGGAATCCTCAATCTGAGTATTGTATTGGCAGTTCTGTGTTGGCAAATACTTCAAAAGAAAAGGATTTAGGGGTAGTGATTTCTGACAGTCTCAAAATGGGTGAACAGTGCAGTCAGGCGGTAGGGAAAGCAAGTAGGATGCTTGGCTGCATAGCTAGAGGTATAACAAGCAGGAAGAGGGAGATTATGATCCCACTATATAGAATGCTGGTGAGACCACATTTGGAATACTGTGTTCAGTTCTGGAGACCTCACCTACAAAAAGATATTGACAAAATTGAACGGGTCCAAAGACGGGCTACAAGAATGGTGGAAGGTCTTAAGCATAAAACATATCAGGAAAGACTTAATGAACTCAATCTGTATAGTCTGGAGGACAGAAGGAAAAGGGGGGACATGATCGAAACATTTAAATATATTAAAGGGTTAAATAAGGTCCAGGAGGGAAGTGTTTTTAATAGGAAAGTGAACACAAGAACAAGGGGACACAATCTGAAGTTAGTTGGGGGAAAGACCAAAAGCAACATGAGAAAATATTATTTTACTGAAAGAGTAGTAGATCCTTGGAACAAACTTCCAGCAGACGTGGTAGATAAATCCACAGTAACTGAATTTAAACATGCCTGGGATAAACATATATCCATCCTAAGATAAAATACAGAAAATAGTATAAGGGCAGACTAGATGGACCATGAGGTCTTTTTCTGCCGTCAGACTTCTATGTTTCTATGATGATGACAGACAGACAGACAGACAGATAGAACTAGATAAGTCAGTCATTTACAAGACTGAATCATATCTTTAGATCATTGCCAGGAATTCCTTTCCAGTACTCTCAGCCTGATATTCTCACCCCATCTACTGCTTTAATGTCCCCAAAAGCTACCACATTTGATTGCAGCAGTCAAAAGGACAATTGTCTCAACAACCTACATTGCAACCAACAGTAGCCATTTCTGCCAGATACACTCATGAAACAAACAAAATGTGTTTTTTTAAGTAATGTTATTTATGTGGTTTCTTACATTTAATTATATGAAAGTAAGCAAATATGTCTTTACAATCCCCAGGCACGTCACAACCTTTTGAGCACCCTTAATGTTTGGAAAATGAAAATTGAAAAAAATTGATACACATATCCCCAAAGTCCACCCAACAGTGAAGGACCCAAGACCACCAACCTCTTGGCTGTCTTCATAGGCAAAGCTCAGAGAGGTGGGTTCAGAAAACCGTATTATTTATTTATTTATTATGCCATCCTTCTCCTTAGACTCAGGGCAGCTTACAACATGTTAGCAACAGCACTTTTTAACAGAGCCAGCATATTTCCCCCACAATCCGGATCCTCATTTTACCCACCTGGGAAGGATGGAAGGCTGAGTCAACCTTGAGCCGGTGATGAGATTTGAACCGCTGACCTGCAGATCTAGCAGTCAGCTTTAGTGGCCTGCAGTACAGCACTCTAGCTGCTGCGCCACCCGGGCTCAACTCTCCACCTGCAAAGGTGGGGATGGGATGGCAACAGCCAGTTACAGAGAAGAAGATATAGCCTGTCCCTGAGCACTGCAGGGGTGGGATTCAAACGTTTTGGCAACTGGTTCTCTGCCTGGTTGCTGGGTGGGCGTGGCCAGGGTGGGCGTGGCCTATACTCAGCCTCCTGCACCACTGACAGGGGTTCACCCTCTCTTAGCTTAGGAGGCTTTCCTTGAGCCTCTGGGAGGACGAAAAAGGCTTCCCCGAGGCTCCAGAGGTCATCTGGAGGGCAAAAATGGCCAGGAGACCTGATTTTTGCCCTCCCCAGAGGATTTCCTTGAGCCTTCAGGGGGGTAGAAAGGTCCTCCCTCAAGCTCTGAAGGCCCTCCAGAGGCCGGAAACGAGCTGTTTACAGACTTCTGGAACTTCTGGGAGGCATGTTTTTCGCCCTCCCAGAGCCTCCACATGGCTCTGCACTTACCCGGCATCCAAAATGGGCGGCATGGAGAATCCTAGGAGGGGAAGGGAGGGAGGGGCAAACCAGTTCTTGCAACTGCCGGTTCTGCGAACCACATGTAAAATTAGCATTCAGTTCAATTGTGGGTTTTTAACGGGGGTTTTATAGTTTTAGATTTTTATATTTGACTTCTTTTTTATTGTATTTGTATTTTTTGTTATTGTAAGCCGCCCTGAGTCCTTTGGGATTGGGTGGCATAGAAATCGAATAAAATAAAATAAAATAAAATAAAATAAAATAAAATAAAATAAAATAAAATAATAAAATAATAAAATAAAATTTAATTTTTTTAAAAAAATTAATAAAATAAAATAAAATAAAAGGAAATAAAATAAAATAAAATATAAAATAAAATAAAATAAATAATTGGTGGTGTGTGAGAATAAAGGACAAAATCTACAGTGGGGAAGTGGATATAGATATCACAAATATCCAGGTAAGGGGATCCAGGGAACACAAGTCATACATTTCTCTCCCCGTGTACAAGAGGGGTCGGTGAATCCTGGCAAACACACTTAGATTTATTCCACTTAAGCTCTCTTATCATTATCCCTTTCCTTTAAAAATATTTATTTTCTCCAGAGTTTCCCTTGTCGTGCTTCTCCATAACATCTGCTTGGTTGCCATATATGTCTCCATAGCATCTCCACGGCTAGAGATGCTTTCACTTGAAAACCAGCAGGAAGTCTGGAATGGGGACTGTGACAGTTGAGAAGATTCACAGAACCTTTTGGGCACCAGGGACCAGATTTCATGGAGAAAGGATGCCAAGGAAAATGGGATATGCCTTTCCATCCTACCTGTGTGCATCTGATCGGCCATGATGGGAAGACCAAAGCCGGACACGATAGATCTTTGGCCTCACCCATTCCCTGAACATTTCTGGTATTATTATGGTGGAAAAGATGGCAGAGTTTGATTAAGATGGCAATCAAAGGCGGATGCTCCATAATCTGATTTCAGCAGTGGGCAAACTATGGGAGGTGTGCCTTCCATCGTGATAAAAAATATCTTGCAAAGGTTGGAAGGTACCCAACATGACGTGGAGGAAACATGTTAAAATTTTCTACACGAACGGCAAACCTTATAACCTGATAACAAGATAATTATCTAAGTTCTGCTGGACTAATTCTAGCATGCGCAGAGAGAGAGAGGGGGAGAAGGAGAAAGGGAGAAGGGAAGAAAGAGAGAAAGTGAGAGAGGGGGGAGGATGAGGACGAGAGAGTGTGCGGAGAGAGAGGGGGAGGAAGGGAGAGAGAGATGGAGAGGGGGAGGAAGAGAGAGAGGGATGGATAGAGAGGCGGTGGGAGGAAGAGGTAGAGGGGGTAGGGAGGAAGGAAGAAAGAGGGAGAGGGGGAGGGAGAGAGAGGGGAGAAAGATAAAGTGGATGGAGAGAGGGAGAGAGAGCATGGGAGAGAGAGGGGGAGGAAGGGAGAGAGAAAGGGAGGAAGGGAGAGAGAGGGGAAGAGAGAGGGAGGAAGAGGTAGAGGGAGGTAGGGAGGAAGGAAGGAAGAGGGAGAGAGCGGGGGAAAGAGAGGGAGGGAGGAAGAGGGAGAGGGAGGGAGAAAGAGAGAGGGAGAGGAAGAGGGGGAGAAAGAGGGAGTATATTTATATCTGACTTGGAGAGCAATAAGCAGCATTAGATAGATGCAGAGAAAGCTTGATCTGCTAATTATGGTTTCTGAGTGCTGTAAAAAGCCAGATGCTCTAGGCAGGCACCAAAAACAAATCTGGATAATTGAGCTGAATAATTATTATTCGGAGCTGAATAATTCAGCCAGTAAGAGCTGGCCCTACCAGAAAACTTAGTATGTGCGATCTTGCTTGAACACTGCTAGGATTTCACATCTTAAGCACTGAGATGCCATTTGGAGGGCTCCGTTGACAAGACTTTCATCAACGATTGACCACAATGCTGTACAGTGATCCCTCTATTATTGCGAGGGTTCCGTTCCAAGACCCCTCGCGATAATCGGTTTTTCGTGATGTAGGGTTGCGGAAGTAAAAACACCATCTGCGCATGCGCGCCCTTTTTTCTATGGCCGTGCATGCGTAGATGGTGGAGTTTGCGTTCCCCGCCGCCCACGCAAAGGGGAAACCCCGATTCAGCTCCTCGCTGCTGCTGCGCTACCGAGCAGATCAGCTGCTGGGCGGCCGAAGGAACCTTCCCTGGGTCTTCCCCCTCTTGCTGGCGGGCGGGCGAGTGGCGGGCATCAGCGAGGAGCCGGGGTTTCCCCTTTGCATGGGCGGCCGGGAAGACCCAGGTTGGGGGTTCGGGGGGGTGCTGGGAAGCCCCCCAGGCCAGCTGCAACCTTTTAAAACAGCCGCGCCGCTTCCCAGCTGACTCCCGAAGCCAAACCCGGAAGTGGTTTTTTTTTAATTAATATTTTTTTAAAAATCGCGATATAGCGTTTCGCGAAGATTGAGATCGCGAAACTCGAGGGATCACTGTACTTCTTCAAACCATAGTTTGTTGGACTCAAAAGGAGCCTGGTTAACATGCAGTGTAAAGCCATAAACCATGATTTTCCGAAGCACAACCATTGGATCCCTATTATAAAAAAAGTCTCCTTTGACCCAAACTTAATTACTGCAACCTCATCTGGTGGTTTGTGGAAGTGGTTCCTCATTTCCTTATTCTGGAATTATTTTTTAAAGTTATTTTTAACACCCTGTCTCGTCAAGGGTGGGTTCCTTCCGGTTCCGTGGGCAGCGCCAACTTTTTTTTAAAAAAAAAATCTTTTTTCCCCCTCCTGCACATGTGCAGAAGCCGAGTTTCCGGTACTGTGCATGCCATCTTGTTTTTGGTGTTTTTATTTATATTTAATTTGGGTGAGTGGGTGTTCCACTGTGCATGCACGCATGCAATTCAGCTTGGCCACACGGCATGGGAGGGAACGAACCAGCAGGGAGGCAAATTGGGAGCCACGCACCACTGCTGGTCACCCATCTAAGTATTGAACTGGCTACAGCGAACCAGGCCGATAACCTCGGGGAAAGAGATTCAGAGGTTGTTAGGGAAGCACCAGATTAGGAAATACCTCAAGGGACGTGGGAGAGTATTACAAATAAACCGAAACCATTCCACCAACTTCTTTCCCCTTTTTCCTTCTGCAGAAGAGGGGTGGAAGGGACGACCTGAGGACAGACTTGAAAAAAATCTGCTATCACAGCCTGACGCAAGATCATTCATTCATTCATTCATTCATTCATTCATTCATTCATTCATTCATTCATTCATTCATTCATTGGATTTGTATGCCATCCCTCTCCACAGACTCGGGGCGGCTAACAACAGCTTCTTAAAACCCACCTCTGCCGTCAGGCATGGGGGAACTGAGATATTCTTTCCCCCTAGGCCTTTACAATTTATGCATGGAATGTTTGTTTGTATGTATGTTTGGTTTTACAAATAAGGTTTTTTTTAGCTGTTTTAGTATTGGATTTAAATGCTGTTTTTATTACTGTTGCTAGCCGCTCTGAGTCTGCGGAGAAGGGCGGCATACAAATCCAATAAATAAATAAATAAAAACAGCATGTAACAATCCAATACTAAACAACTAAAAAAAACCCTTTTTATAAAACCAAGCATACATACAAACATACCATGCGTAAATTGTAAGGCCTAGGGGGAAAGAATATCTCAGTTCCCCCATGCCTGACGGCAGAGGTGGGTTTTAAGGAGCTTACGAAAGGCAAGGAGGGTGGGGACAATTCTAATCTCTGGGGGGAGTTGGTTCCAAAGGGCCAGGGCCGCCACAGAGAAGGCTCTTCCCCTGGGTCCCGCCAAAGGACATTGTTTAGTTGACGGGACCCGGAGAAAGCCCACTCTGTGGGACCTAACTGGTCGCTGGGATTCGTGCAGCAGAAGGCGGTCCCTAAGACAATTACCCCTCTTGTCTTAGAAGTCTATTTTTATACAGAAAAAGAATACACGATTAATTCATTAAATCAACATACTAATTTAAATGAAAAGAAGAATTTTGTTCGAACGTTATAATAAAAAGAATAAAAAGGGAAAGAAAAAAAGAGAAAAGAAAATCATTTTAATATATTTATACTTTTCCATATCATTTATATTTTATTTTTATTTTTGTTTATCCATGTGTATACAGTGATCCCCCGCTCGTTGTGAGGGTTCCGTTCCAGGACCCCCCGCAACGAGCGGGTTTTCGCGAAGTAGCGCTGCGGAAGTAAAAACACCATCTGCGCATGTGCAGATGGTGTTTTTAACTTCCGCAGCGCTAGCGAGGAGCCAAAGATTGGGGGCGGCGTGGCTGTTTTAAAACGTTGCCGCCGGCATGGGGGGCTTCCTAGCAGCCCCCCAAACCCGGGTTGGGGGTCCGGGGGGTGCTGGCAACCCCCCCATGCCGGTGACGACGTTTTAAAACAGCCGCGCCGCCCCCAATCTTCGGCTCCTCGCTAGCGGGCAGGCAGGCGGCGGACAAGCCGTTCGCTGGCGCTCGCTCTCGCCGCTTTCGAGCTGAGTCCTGAAGCGAATTCGCTTCAGGACTCAGCTCGAAAGCGGCGAGAGCCAGCGCCAGTGAACGGCTTGTCCGCGCTCGCTCTCGCCACTTTTGAGCTGAATCCTGAAGCGAATTCGCTTCAGGACTCAGCTTGAAAGCGGCGAGAGCTAGCGCCAGCGAACGGCTTGTCCGCGCTCGCTCTCGCCGCTTTCGAGCTGAGTCCTGAAGCGAATTCGCTTCAGGACTCAGCTCGAAAGCAGCGAGAATGAACGGTGTGGGCGGGCGAAGGGCGGGCAGCAGCGAGGAGTTTGCGTGGGCGGTGGGGAAACTCCTTGCTGATGCCCGCTGCTCGCCCTCCCGCCAGCAAGAGGGGGAAGACCCAGGGAAGCCGCCCAGCAGCTGATCTGCCGGGCGCCATCTACGCATGCGTGCCCATAGAAAAAAGGGCACGCATGCGCAGATGGTGTTTTCACTTCTGGGTTGAAAAATCGCAAATTACCCTGTTCGCAATGGTCGGGGACACAATAACCGGGGGATCACTGTACCTTGTTCCAAATAATGTAAAATTCTGATTCTTCTTGATGATTCAACCGTCTTGTCATCATATCCATCTCTGCGCAGCCTAGTATTTTCTTTACTGCCTCAACTATATGTTAAATGTTTGTATGTATGTCCGTCAATTTTATGAAAATTAATAAAGTTTATTATAAAGAAAAAAAGATCATTTTAATTTTCCTTTAGTTGATCAACTGATTGAAAGCCCAGCCCTCCTTGGCTCTCTAGCAAGATTCTCAGAGTCTTCTTTAATTAGATTTATTGAAATGGAAAAGGAAATGTAGCAACAGAAATTTTTGCCACTGGATACTTATTCTGCCACCCAATACTATAATCTCTAAGGTGATTGCAGCAGATCTATTTTGCTTCCAATCTTTTCTGCCCACTCAGAATAGTCTATTACGTCTAGCACTTTTCCTAATTCCTAGGAGGAGGACTGGCAGAGCATGAGGTGGAGTCAAGAGAGGAATCAGCCTGGAGTCATCACATCCTCACAAATGTCCTAACTTCTGTTGAATTCCATTAACTCTTATCTAGTGCCAATGACTAAATTTATTTTAGAATCATTGGAATTTAAGAATCATTCGATTCTTGTCTAAAAGCATGATCATATTAGCTGGAACTTAACATATACTCCTGATTACCAGTTAGGTCCCACAGAGTTGGCCTTCTCCGGGTCCTGTCGACTAAACAATGTCGTTTGGCGGGACCCAGGGGAAGAGCCTTCTCTGTGGCGGCCCCGACTCTCTGGAACCAACTCCCCCCAGAGATCAGAATTGCCCCCACCCTCCTCACCTTTCATAAGCTCCTTAAAATCCACCTCTGTCTTCAGGCATGGGGGAACTCAGATAACTTCCCTAGGCCTATATTGTTTATGCATGGTATGTTGTGTGCATGTTTTTTAAATTATGGGTTTTTAGTTTTAATTATTAGATTTGTACCGTGTTTCCCCGAAAGTAAGACAGCGTCTTACTTTCTTTTTATCCCCAAAAGCCCCACTATGTCTTACTTTCGGGGTATGTCTTATATTGTTACAGGGGCACTGACAGCTAAAAAAACTGTGTAAAATGTGTTTTTTTAGTGTATATGCATTTTACCTTCTGTGACGGGCCGGGGGGGGAGGTTTCTTTGGAGTAGGGACGTGCCCGAGTAAATTTGCAGAGGCAGCAGTGACAAGTGCAGGGGACGGCGCGGCGACGTATGGAGAGGGGGACGGTGTGGACGTGGGCAGGAGGCGGCGCGCAGCTAGATGAGAGGGAGGCGGCAATACCCCCCGTGTTTCCCCGAAAGTAAGACATATGTCTTACTTTCGGGGTATGGCTTATATTAGCCGACCCCCCTGAAACCCCCGATACGTCTTACAATCGGGGGTGTCTTACTATCGGGGAAACAGGGGTATTAGATATTGTTTTTCTATTACTGCTGTGAGCCACTCCGAGTCTACGGAGAGGGGCGGCATACAAATGTAATAAATAAAATAAAATAAAATAAAATAAATAAATAAATAAATAAAATAAATTACTTATGCCTGAAAGTCCGCTTTTAAATTCAGGCCTCATTATACCATTCATAGCCTAGTGTAGCCCTTAAGGCAGTGTTTCCCAACCTTGGCAACTTGAAGATATTTGGACTTCAACTCCCAGAATTCCCCAGCCAGCAAATGCTGGCTGGGGAATTCTGGGAGTTGAAGTCCAGATATCTTCAAGTTGCCAAGGTTGGGAAACACTGCCTTAAGGTGGGATAAATTGAATTTTACTCAATTTAGATGCTAAAGACTTGTTCAGACTGGGTCTTGTCTTCTGCTGAGACCCCAAGGAAAGCCTCAGCTTCTTGAAAAGGCCTCACTAGGGGGTTTCTCAGTTTTCTCAACAGATGGCCAGGGAGAGAAGAGTCACTGAAGGAATGAAAACATTTAAAAATATTAAAACAACAGAGTTTACATTTATGCAGAAATGACTCAGTCATGATGCAAGAGTGGTGATGGAGGGTATAGCCCTAGATTATACAACAAATTACATTTTTCTCCGATATATTAACCAAAATGTATCGTAGCCCAATTCCTTTCCGAGAAGAAGTTGTTTTTAGTACAGTGATCCCCCGGTTATTGCGTCCCCAACCATTGCGAACAGGGTAATTTGCGATTTTTGAACCCGGAAGTCAAAACACCATCTACGCATGCGTGCCCTTTTTTTCTATGGGCACGCATGCGTAGATGGGGCCCGGCAGATCAGCTGCTGGGCGGCTTCCCTGGGTCTTCCCCCTCTTGCTGGCGGGAGGGCGAGCAGCGGGCATCAGCAAGGAGTTTCCCCACCGCCCACGCAAACTCCTCGCTGCCGCCCGCCCTTCGCCCGCCCACGCCGTTCATTCTCGCCGCTTTCGAGCTGAGTCCAGAAGCGAATTCGCTCCAGGACTCAGCTCGAAAGCGCCGAGAGCCAGCGGGGACAAGCCGTTCGCTGGCGCTGGCTCTCGGCGCTTTTGAGCTGAGTCCTGAAGCGAATTCGCTCCAGGACTCAGCTCGAAAGCGCCGAGAGCCAGCGCCAGCGAACGGCTTGTCCGCCGCCTGCCTGCCCGCTAGCGAGGAGCCGAAGATTGGGGGCGGCGCGGCTGTTTTAAAATGTCACCGCCGGCATGGGGGGCTTGCCAGCACCCCCCGGATCCCCAACCCGGGTTTGGGGGGCTGCTAGGAAGCCCCCCATGCCGGCGGCGACGTTTTAAAACAGCCGCGCCGCCCCCAATCTTCGGCTCCTCGCTAGCGCTGCGGGAGTAAAAACACCATCTGCACATGCGCAGATGGTGTTTTTACTTCCGCAGCGCTACTTCGCAAAAACCCGCTCGTTGCGGGGGGTCCTGGAACGGAACCCTCCCAACGAGCGGTGGATCACTGTATATGTTACTGAATGAGTAATGAATGAGGGACGCGGCGGCTCAGTGGCTGATCGACGTTGAGCTTGTCAATCAGAAAGTTCAGTAGTTCGGCGGTTCAAATCCCTAGTGCCACGTAATGGAGTGAGCTCCTGTTTTCTCACCCAGCTTCTGCCAACCTAGCAGTTCGAAAGCAGGTAAAAAAATGCAAGTAGAAAAATAGGGACCACTTTGGTAGTAAGGAAAGAGAGTGTGCCGTGCGCTTTCAGCATTTAGTCATGCTGGCCCCATGACCACCGAATCGTCATCAGACAGCGCTGGCCCTTTGGCTTATAGAGATGAGCACTGCCCCCTAGAGTTGGGAATGATTAGCACATATGTCCAAAGGAAACTTTTACCTTTACCGAATGAGTGTCATCTTTCTGCTTTCAGTGCTTACAAAGATTTCATTGGTGCTCTTTGGTTCACGATGATATATCGCTGCAACACAGGTAGAGCTTTCCAGAAAAGGATGGGGCTTATGAGGCATACATCCGTCAACCGGACAATGTCGCTTGGCGGGGCCTAGGGGAAGAGCTTTCTCTGTGGGGGCCCCACCCCTCTGGAATCAGCTCCCTGCCAGTGATTCACACCCGCCCCACCATCCTCACCTTCTGCAAGAATCTCAAGACTCACTTATGTCGCCAGGCTTGGGGCATTGGCTCCCTGGCCAATGAATGTAATGTATGACTGAGGTCTGAATGTGTACGATTGATTTTTAAAATATTGGGGATTTTAGGTTAGTTATCAGTTTAATTAATTGGATTTAGCCATTGTGTTTTATTGTTTTAATTAATTAATTAATTAATTAATTAATTAATTAATTAATTAATTAATTAATTAATTAATCAATCAATTAATTAATAAACAAACAAACAAACAAACACATATATACTTACAATGTCTCACTTGAGGCCTGAATGCAAATAATTTTAAATCCAGATGGATTTATTAACACGGTAATGCTCCAGTGATTCTACCCTACTTACACAGTTCAAAAAGTCTTTGTCAAAATTCTGCATCTTTCTGTCCACATTCACCCTACCTACGTTAATGGACTTCCTCTCAACCTTAGAGCAGAGGTCTTCAAACTTGGCAACTTTAAACTGGCTGGCGAATTCTGAGAGTTGAGGTCTACAAGCCTTAAAATTGTCAAGTTTGGGGACCCCTGACCTAGAGCCTCCCAGGTATACAGAGCAATTCCAATAAGCCCAACTCATATTGGGTAGAAATTTTGGGGAACACCCCTTGCACCTTTCAAGAGCACAAATGTGGGGCAGATATTCATAGATTAACAGAGTTGGGAGGGACATTGTAGGTCATCTAGTCTAGGGGGAGGCAAAGTTGGCTCTTCTATGACTTGTGGACTTCAACTCCCAGAATTCCTGAGCCAGTCATGCTAGCTCAGGAATGCTGGGAGTTGAAGTCCACAAGTCATAGAAGAGCCAACTTTGCCTACACCGATCTAGTCCAACCCCCTGCCCAAGCAGGAGACCCTACACCATCCCCAACAAATGACAGCCCAATCTACCCTTGAAAGCTTCCAGTGATGAAGCTTCCACCACTTCCAAAGGCAACTTCTGTTCCACAGGTTGACTGTTCTGTCAGAATTTTTTTTCCATATTTCTAGGTTGAATCTCTCCTTTATCAGTTTCCATCCATTAGTCCTTATCTGGCCTACACTTAGATTCTCTGAAATAAACGAAGATGGACAAATTTACACTGTCCTTTAGTGGATGAACACAAATTGACAGGGCCCCCTTCAATTTCTCATTGGAATTGACTCATACAGCTTTTGTATTCAATAGGAAGCCCCAATGGTGCAGTAGTTGGAATGCAGTATTGCAGGTTAACTCTGCCGATCGCCAGCAGTTCGATCCGGGCCATCTCAAGGTTGACTCAGCCTTCCATCCTTACGAGGTTGGAAAAATGATGACTCAGATTGTTGGGGGCACGATGCTGACTCTTCAAACTGCTTAGACAGGGCCATGAAAGCAACTGTGAAGTGGTATATAAGTCTAAATGCCATTGCCATTGCTATTTTAAAAATTGCCAAGGGATGATACAAAGAAACACTGTGTGAACTGGGATTGTGCCCCCTTTGGTAGGATTGACTGATTGAAAATTGCAATGCCAGCATATCTCTAAGGAAAGAGCACTGGAGTGAGAAATCCAGCTATGTCTCAGAAAATCTGCCTTGTCCCAATCTTGGTTGGAGGGTTTCATCTATCAGCTTCTATTTTTGACCGGCACCCCTCCATTCCCTATTTCTGGATTCTGCTCTAGATCCAGAAGTTTTCCATTCTCAGGGGTTAGGAATTAGGACGGAATTTACACTTTTCATCTGGAAAGGAGATTGTTTTTCCATCTTAAACTCTTGCATACAGATTTTTTCGTGGATGTGTGGAAGGTTTTCAACCTATTACTTTAGGAACTCAACCCTGATAAGACAGAGTGGCTGTGGGTCTTACCTCCCAAGGACAATTCCATCTGTCCATCCATTACCCTGGGGGGGGGGATTACTAACCCCCTCAGAGAGGGTCCGCAACTTGGGCGTCCTCCTCGATCCACAGTTCACATTAGAGAAACATCTTTCAGCTGTGGCAAGGGGGGCGTTTGCCCAGGTTCGCCTGGTGCACCAGTTGCGGCCCTATCTGGACCGGGAGTCACTGCTCACAGTCACTCATGCCCTCATCACCTTGAGGCTCGACTACTGTAATGCTCTCTACATGGGGCTACCTTTGAAAAGTGTTTGGAAACTCCAGATCGTGCAGAATGCAGCCGCAAGAGCAATCATGGGCTTTCCTAAATAAGCCCATGTCACACCAACACTCCGCAGTCTGCATTGGTTGCTGATCAATTTCCGGTCACAATTCAAAGTGTTGGTTATGACCTATAAAGCCCTTCATGGCACCGGACCAGATTATCTCCGGGACTACCTTCTGCAGCACGAATCCCAGCGACCAGTTATGTCCCATAGAGTGGGCCTTCTCTGGGTCCCGTCAACTAAACAATGCCGTTTGGCGGGACCCAGGGGAAGAGCCTTCTCTGTGGCGGCCCCGGCCCTCTGGAACCAACTCCGACCCAGAGATTAGAATTACCCCCACCCTCCTTGCCTTTCTTAAGCTCCTTAAAACCCACCTCTGCCATCAGGCATGGGGAAACTGAGATATTCTTTCCCCCTAGGCTTTTACAATTTATGCATGGTATGTTTGTATGTATGATTGGTTTTATAACAAGGGTTTTTAGCTGTTTTTTTTAGTATTGGATTGTCATATGTTGTTCTTACCACTGTTGTTAGCCGCCCCGAGTTCACGGAGAGGGGTAACATACAAACCCAATCAATCAATCAATCAATCAATCAATCAATAAGCCTACTAAATCCACCTGTTGACTTCAACCCAAGCCTTTGGAGATCTAAGAGGCATCAGCACCACAGTGTGCTTCTCAGGAGGCATTGTACTTCTGAACATGGAATACAGTTTGTTTTCTCAGAAGCTACAGGCTGTGCTGGATAAGCATCGAGACCTTTTCCATCAGCATGGTTTGAGGTTCTGCCCACAGAGGGACATGCCAAATTCCAAGCAACCCAACTTTCCAAATCGCCTCTCCAAATCCCACCTCAGTTCTCCTGCTGTGCCTAAATACTCAAAACCAAGGGACTCAGAGAGATAGGCACTTAAATCAGAACACCTTTGGTTGAGTTCTGCATTTGCTTTCATTTTTCAGGGGTTCAGCTAAATACCTTCACCCTTAACAGCTGCCGCCTCAGCTTGTTCTGGGGCAGGCCACGGTTTTCTCATGCTGTAAACAGTTGCGGTGAGAAATAGCCAAATTGGTTACACACAGAATTTGACCCGTTCTGCTTTTCTCAGATTTATATGGAGTCTCTAATCTATCACATATAAGATGCCTTTTGTCAGACGAATTCTTTTTCAACTCTGGAGCACGGAAGATATGGTTCAGGCCCTGCCTGGCTTGGAAGTTCTTTTTCCTGTTTTAAACTCACAGGGTTGGCCTGACCGAAAGAGCTACTGTTGTGAGCCGCCCCGAGTCTTCGGAGAGGGGCAGCATACAAATCCAAATAATAAATAAATAAATAAATAAAATACCATGTTTCCCCAAAAATAAGACCCTGTCTTATATTTTTTTGAATCTTGAAATAAATGCTTGGCCTTATTGCCATGTACTCAAAAGCTTATTTGGGCTTATTATCAGGGGATGTCTTATTTTGGGAAAAACAGAGTATCTATCTATCTATCTATCTATCTATCTATCTATCTATCTATCTATCTATCTATCTATCTATCTATCTATCTATATCTCTCTCTTTCTGGTTATCTCTCTCTCTCTCTCCCCTTCCTATTAATTCTCTCTCTCTCTCTCTTTCTCTCTCTCTCTCCCATCCATCCACTCACCCATCCTCTATCTACCATGTTTACCTTAAAATAAGACCCAGTCTTATTTTTATTTTTTTTAATCCTGAAACAAGTGCTTGGCCTATTTGCCATGCACTTAAAAGCTTATTTGGGCTTATTATCAGGGGATGTCTTATTTTGGGGACAACAGGTTACCAGCAAAAAAAGGGATGTAAATTTCTCAAACCAAGCTATTACCAATCTGGGTACTGTATATCAAAATTCCCGGGAAAAAGAAAAAGTTGATGTTATCATTAAAAAACACATTCACACAATAAGTTTTCTTTCATCATCCCAAGGTTGAGAGCTTCAGTCTTCCACCCTAGGACAAGTGGAGTCAAAACAATACATTACGCAAACGAGGTATGATGATGTTCATCCATCATGTTCAAGGAGGACCTTGACATCTAACCTGATCCTATGTAGCTTCTGCTCCGGCAATCTCACACTACTCACAAGAGTCTACAAAACTTTTGCCAGACCCATTCTTGAATACAGCTCATCTGTCTGGAACCCATACCACATCTCGGACATCAACACCCTTGAAAACGTCCAAAGATATTTCACCAGAAGAGCCCTTCACTCCTCCACTCGAAACAGAATACCCTACGAAAACAGACTAACAATCCTGGATCTAGAAAGCTTAGAACTACGATGCCTAAAACACGATTTAAATATTGCCCACAAGATCATATGCTGCAACGTCCTGCCTGTCAATGACTACTTCAGCTTCAACCGCAACAACACAGAGCACGCAACAGATTCAAACTTAATATTAACCGCTCCAAACTTGACTGTAAAAAATACAACTTTAGCAATCGAGTTTTCGAAGTGTGGAACTCATTACCGGATTCAGTAGTGTCAACCCCTAACCCCCAACATTTCTCCCTTAGACTCTCCACGATTGACATCTCCAGGTTCCTAAGAGGTCAGTAAGGGGCGTATATAAGTGCACCAGTGTGCCTTTCGTCCCCTGTCCAATTATCTCTCCTATACATACATACATACATACATACATACATACATACATACATACATACATATTTTCTTCATATAACTTCTCCTCTATTTTTATATCTTTTCTGCTATCCTTTTCTTTATATATATTACTACATGTCTATTCTCTTCTATATGCATTGTGTATTGGACAAAATAAATAAATAAATAAAATAAATAATAAATAATGGGCTGTGGGCTGTATGCAATGTGTCTGCAGGTGGTTGGCAAGGCCTATACGGGCACGAAATGTTCTGCCACATGTTGGGCAGACAGGTGTGGGCACCATTGTCACAGCATTTGCAGCCCTGGCTCTGCGGAGTGTTCGCTTCTCTTCTGCTATGAATATTCTTCCGGCCTCCGATGTCTGGCAGCCTTGGTGGACCAGCATGCGCCATGTGGGTCGATCTTGTGCCAGAGTTTCCCAGGAGGTGGTGTGGATATTGAGGGACTTGAAGGAGGCTTTCAACGGGTCTCTGTATTGCTTCTTTTGTCCCCCATGTTACCAAACTAGGTACCCTCATCAGTGTCGGACGGAGGCAGGTGTCGAGAGAAACATTTTGCATTTGTTTTGGAACAAGCTGCATGTACATTTACTTGTGCCTATTTCCATGGGCCTGCTCTGTTACCATTTATTTTATTTTATTTTATTTTATTAATTGGACTTGTATGCTGCCCCTCTCCATGGACTCAGGGCGGCTCACAACGTATAGCAAAAAAACACAACGGTACAGTTTATCCAATTAATATACTAAAAGGTTCTTAAAATTCTAACTTTAAAACATTCATTTTCATTCATTCAATAATCACAGTAACAACATTCGTTGGGCAGGGGAAGGTCTAATGTCCCCAGGCCTGGTGGCAAATATGTGCTTTTAAACTCTTTCGGGAGGCAAGAAGGGTGGGGGCAGTGCGAATCTCTGGGGGGAGCTGATTCCAGAGGGCCACCACAGAGAAGGCTCTTCCCCTAGGTCCCGCCAGCCGACATTGCTTGGTCGACGGGACCCTAAAGAGACCAACTCTATGGGACCTCACCAGTTGTTGGGATTCATGCGGCAGAAGGCGGTCTCGGGGATAGTCTGGTCCTATGCCATGTAGGGCTTTATAGGTCATCACCAACATTAAGCCACAATTTGTTTAACCACATGTGCAGGAGTGAAGGAACCACAATTTTCATGCTCAAAAATGGCTGGAGGACATTTGGTGTAAGATGGACTTCTTCTTTTTTTCCTTCCAGAGAAACCTGATGATACGAAGGATTCCAAAAAACCCGACATCAACATCGCCTGCTCAAGAGATGCTTCCAAGCTGCCTTATTAAAAACATCTGGAATTGCTGTGCGCTTTCCAGAGCTTTTGGTGATGTGAACCAGCTATTCATTTCCAAACCAAAGTCTGGGGCTGCAGAATTTTAGGGCACACCCCTCCCTGTCCCCCCCCCCCCCAGCCAAACTGTGCTGTAGCTGTTCTATCCTGCCTCCTTGGCTTCTCCTTCCACTGACCTTTTTATAACGACAAGGAAATCGTAAGTCAGGCAGAAAACAGAGAGCCCCTTTGATATCTGTTTCATATTAGGCTGGCCACATTGTTATGAAAGCTTGAAAAATGATGCAATCTGGAGAAATACTGTGGCACTTTCATGGCTTCCAAGCGCTGCTGCGGCTCAAGACAGACAGCAAACAGATTCATGAAGGAAGAAAGGAAGGCAGGGCAGCTTGGAGCTGGCTGAGCTTTGCAACCATAATCCAATTTGAAAATCAGGAGATATGCTCCGAGCTATTAGCCCCGCTGGCCCAAAGTTAGGATCCTCTTTTAGTAAACAAGGTCCCATGATCAAGTCATGGTTCATTTGACTAGTCCAGTGTTTCCCAACCTTGGCAACTTGAAGATATCTGGACTTCAACTCCCAGAATTCCCCAGCCAGCATTCGCTGGCTGGGGAGTTCTGGGAGTTGAAGTCCAAATATCTTCAAGTTGCCAAGGTTGGGAAACACTGGACTAGGCCACCACCACCTGAGCAAACACAACACACAAAGATGCAAGGAAGACAATGAGAGGGATCTGCAAAGAGAGGGATCCTAATGGACGACCATTTGAATAGGAGCCAGCCATGTGCAGCTGCTGCCGAAAAGCCAACACAGTTCCAGGCTCCATTAACAGAGGGACAGTTTCTTATCTCTGTTTCTTAGCTAACGTTTTCCAAATACATTTCCGTGCCTATGTGGCCAGCGCGAATATATGCCTAGGTCAGGCACAGGTTCCCATTAGCGCTGCGTGCATAGCTTCGGTTGTCTTGAGTATGTGCGCATCCCAGCCAGATTTTGCTTCTGTGCATGTGCAGGAAGCGAAATCTCACACGGGGATGCATGTGTGAGATTGTCTCATGCACGTGTGCATGAGATTTTGATGATTTTTTTTTCTCACTGAAATCTTTCTCGGTGCGCATCCCCTCGCAAGATTTGCTTCCTGCACATGCGCAGAAGCAAAATCTTGCTTGGATGAGCGCATGGAAGACAACTGAAGCTGCGCATGCAGTTCAGCTTTAACTACCGGAGCGCCATCCTTACTGTACCGGTAGCAACCCATTACTGACCTATGTGCATGGAATGCTGTTACCTTCCCACCAAAGTGATACCTATTTATCTACTCATATTTGCATGCCGCCTAACTGCTAGGTTGGATTATTATTATTTATTAGATTTGCATGCCGCCCCTCTCCGCAGACTCGGGGCAGCTCACAACAATGATAAAACAATATACAATAACAAATCTAATATTAAAAGTCTATAATAATAAATCTAACATTAAAAGTCTAAAAGCCCCTAAAAGCTGAGATTTCACTGAGGCTCCCCTCCCTGGTAAACCCCACCTCCGGACTTCCGTTGCCAGCAAAGTGCCCGTTTTTGCGCTGCTGGGATTCCCCTGCAGCATCGCAAAAACACAGAAGTCCGGAGGTGGTGGTCTAAAAGCCCCATTATTTAAAAATCATACATACAACATACCATATATAAAATTACATAGGCGAGGAGAGATATCTCAGTTCCCCCATACCTGACGACAGAGGTGGGTTTTAAGGAGTTTACGAAAGGCAAGGAGGGTGGGGGCAATCCTAATCTCTGGGGGGAGCTGGTTCCAGAGGGTTGTGGCTGCCACAGAGAAGGCTCTTTCCCTGGGTCCCGCCAGCCGACATTGTTTAGTCGATGGGACCTAACCGGTTGCTGGGATTCGTGCGGCAGAAGGCGGTCTCGCAGATGCTGCGAGAGCAATCATGGGCTTCCCCAGGTATGCCCATGTCACACCAACACTCCGCAGTCTACATTGATTGCCGATCAGTTTCCGGTCACAATTCAAAGTGTTGATCATGACCTCTAAAGCCCTTCATGGCATCGGGCCAGAACATCTCCGAGACCGCCTTCTGCTGCACGAATCCCAGCGACGAGTTAGGTCCCACAGAGTTGGCCTTCTCCGGGTCCCGTCGACTAAACAATGTTGTCTGGCGGGGCCCAGGGGAAGAGCCTTCTCTGTGGCGGCCCCAACCCTCTGGAACCACCTCCCCCTGGAGATTAGAATTGCCCCCACCCTCCTTGTCTTTCCCAAACTCCTTAAAACCCACCTCTGCCGTCAGGCATGGGTGAATTGAGACATCTCCCCCAGGCCTATATAGTCCTATGCATGGAATGCTTGTGTTGTATGTTCTTTTTAATAATGGGTTTTTAGATTTTTAAATATTAGATTTGTTCTCTTTATATTGTTTTGTTGTTGTTGTGAGCCGCCCCGAGTCTGCGGAGAGGGGCGGCGTACAAATCTAATAAATAATAATAATAATAATAATAATAATAATAATAATAATAATAACTTGGGCAAGTAACAGGAGCTCATCCCATTGAGCAGCGCTGGGGTTTCGAACCTGGGCTGCCAGCTTTCCAACTCACAAGGCTTAGGGTCTTTAACCTACTGAGCCATTATGTCTCCCTCATCCACACCTTCTGAACTGTCATGCTGGCTGTGGATGGCAGGCTCTCCAATCTCAGAGATGGGGGAAGAGGCAGCTAGTAAAAACTGGCAACAGCTAGTCGGCTGAGCCATAAATCAACATAAGGTATCATTTTCTTCTCTTCACAGTTTCCACTTGCCCATTAAATAGAGTTGAGAGGCAAACGTTTTGGTTAAGAGCAAGACGGCCACTGATGCAATCTCAACGCCATCTAGTGGCAGATACTATTCATTCACAGAACAAAGGAGAGTGGAGATCTTTTATTCAGAATAGAAAGGGACCTTGGAGGTCTTCTAGTCCAGCCCCCTGTGCAAGCAGGAGACCCGATAGCATTTTAGTCAAATGGACGTCCAGTCTCTCCTTAAAAAAACCTCCAGTGATGGGGCACCCACAACCACTAACTGAGACACAAGAACAAAGGGACACAATCTGAAGTTAGTTGGGGGAAAGATCAAAAGCAAATATTATTTTACTGAAAGAGTTGTAGATCCTTGGAACAAACTTCCAGCAGACGTGGTAGATAAATCCATAGTAACTGAATTTAAACATGCCTGGGATAAACATATATCCATCCTAAGATAAAATACAGAAAATAGTGTAAGGGCAGACTAGATGGATTATGAGGTCTTTTTCTGTCGTCAGTCTTCTATGTTTCTATGTTTCTATGATGGAAAGTGCCCTTCCAGTAACGTGAGAAAATATTATTTGACTGAAAGAGTAGTAGATGCTTGGAACAAACTTCCAGCAGACGTGGTTGGTAAATCCACAGTAACTGAATTTAAACATGCCTGGGATAAAAATAGATCCATCCTAAGATAAAATACAGAAAATAGTGTAAGGGCAGACTAGATGGACCATGAGGTCTTTTTCTGCCGTCAGTCTTCTATGTTTCTATGTTTCTACTAAAGCTGAAACTAAAACTTTCCCGCGAGTTAATTGAACTCACTGTGAGGAAGTTTCTCCTTAATTTCAGACTGCTTCTCTCCTTGATTAGTTTCCATTCATTGCTTCTTGTCCTGCCCTCTGGTGCCTTTGGAAATAAGTTGACTCCTTCTTTATGACAAGCTTCTCATAGAGTGGAATAGTGCTGTCATGACATCCCTGGTTCTTCTTTTCTCTTGACTGACCTTACCTAAATCCTGTGACCGTTTTTCACATGTTTTAATCTCCAGGCCTTCAATGGTCTTAGTTGTTCCTGATATCTCAGTCATTTTCTGTGACCCTTCCCAATCTTTGCAACCTCCAATTAAGTGGGCAAAGGTTCAGAATCATCCATAATGGCCATTCCAGAGGTCAGTATTTGCCGGTTCAGACCGGTTCCATAGAACTGGTAGAGGAAATATCCTACCCTTGCTTGCCGAATCGGCACTGATGGCCTGTTGGCCACGCCCCTGAACCGGCTCTCTCAGTGCCTCCATGGGTGCCACCATCTTGTTTTTTGCTACTGTGCATGCGCAGAAGCTGAGTTTTCAGCACTGTGCAAGCACATATATGCGCGTGTGCATAAGAGCACCAGAGTGCCTTCCATCCCCTGTCCTAATATTTCTCTCTTACTAGTATGATGTATATGTGCATGCGCAGAAGCTGAGTTTTCAGCACTGTGCAAGCACATATATGCGCGTGTGCATAAGAGCACCAGAGTGCCTTCCATCCCCTGTCCTAATATTTCTCTCTTACTAGTATGATGTATATAAACATACTTGACAAAACAAACAAATAAATAAATAAATAAATGCAGCATGGGAGCAAAGTATGGCCTGGATGGGTGTCAACAAATTCAAACTCAACCCAGACAAGATGGAGTGGCTGTGGGTTCTGCCTCCCAAGAACAATTCCATTTGTCCGTCCATTACCCTGGGGGGAGAACTACTGACCCCCTCAGAGAGGGTCTGCAACTTGGGCGTCCTCCTCGATCCACAGCTGACATTGGAACATCATCTTTCGGCTGTGGCGAGGAGGGCGTTTGCCCAGGTTTGCCTGGTGTACCAGTTGCGGCTCTATTTGGACAGGGAGTCATTGCTCACAGTCGCTCATGCCCTCATCACCTTGAGGTTCGATTACTGCAATGCTCTCTACATGGGGCTACCTTTGAAAAGTGTTCGGAAACTCCAGATCGTGCAGAACGCAGCCGCGAGAGCCATCGTGGGGCTTCCAAGATTCACCCATGTTTCTACAACACTCCGTGGCTTGCATTGGCTGCCGATCAGTTTCTGGTCACAATTCAAAGTGTTGGTTATGACCTTTAAAGCCCTACATGGCATTGGACCAGAGTACCTCCGGAACCGCCTGCTACCGCATGAATCCCAGCAACCAATAAGGTCCCACAGAGTTGGCCTTCTCCGGGTCCTGTCGACTAAACAATGTCGTTTGGCAGACCCCAGGGGAAGAGCCTTCTCTGTGGCGACCCCGGCCCTCTGGAATCAACTCCCCCCGGAGATTAGAACTGCCCCCACCCTCCCTGTCTTTCGTAAACTACTCAAGACTCGCTTATACCGCCAGGCTTGGGGAGTTGAAACACCTTTTCCCCAGGCTTTTTAAAATATTTTTTTTATGTTTGGTATGAATGTGTTGTTTGGTTTTTTAAATATGATAGGGTTTTATGTGCTTTTTGATATTAGATTTGTTCTACTATACTATTGTTTTTATTATTGTTGTGAGCTGCCCCGAGTCTTCAGAGAGGGGCGGCATACAAATCTAATAAATAAATAAATAAAATGTCAGAACTCACCCCTGGACCATTCCTGACTGGGGAATTCTGGGTTTACCTATCAGGGAGGTAACCAAGTTACCATTTTGATTGACTCGAATCGAGCTATCTAACTGTACTTTCCTCTTTATTTTATTTATTTATTTATTTATTTATTACTTAGATTTGTATGCCGCCCCTCTCCGAAGACTCGGGGCGGCTCACAACATGTAAAAAACAAATCATAAGCAATCAGACAAATTTAAAATATTTAAATATTTAAAAAACCCCATATGCTAACAGTCACACACACAGACATACCATGCATAAATTAAACGTGCCCAGGGGGAGATGTTTCAGTTCCCCCATGCCTGACGACAAAGGTGGGTTTTAAGGAGTTTACGGAAGGCAGGAAGAGTAGGGGCAGTTCTAATCTCCGGGGGGAGTTGGTTCCAGAGAGTCGGTGCCGCCACAGAGAAGGCTCTTCCCCTGGGGCCCGCCAACCGACATTGTTTAGTTGACGGGACCCGGAGAAGGCCCACTCTGTGGGACCTAATCTTAACCCCCCAGAACAGTAATGGGCTGCTGCGCCCACAGGGTGGGACGCAGTGAGGGTAGTAAGTTTATGCACTATTTATTGCATACTTAATAGCTTTTTTATTGTCCTTCCTTTTCTAGTATCTTAGCATGAGCCTTAATCACTTTTAAAATAGGATATAATTAAATAGTATGTTTTTACCCATAAATGCTCTAATTGTTTTAATCATTATCTAGAACTGAACTTTTATAGCAATTCAAGAAAATTGAGCCACTTGACTAATCTGTTATCATACTGAACCTTGTGAGTTCAGTACAAAACTTTAAAATGTTACTGGGCTCCTCAACAAATAATGCTGTCTATCATTTGTCCTTTTTGTGGCTATTCAAATAAATTGACTTAATTAATTGAAAAAGAGTCCAAGCACCTATTTGAAAACTTACCTTGGTTGGTAAGCCACTCCTACCCAGTCACATGACCTTTAAGCCACCCCAGTCACGTGATTGTCAAGCCACTCCTACCTGGTCACATGGCCATCAAGCCACACCCCAGTGTGGCAGTAAACTTTTTGGCAGCCCATCACTGCCCCAGAACTAACACAACTATGAAGGTTTGTTCCATTTCTCAGGGGTTGTGCTTTCCTCAGCACTCAACAACTTTGAATGAAGAGATTAAACACAACACAGAAATTTCCTGGAAAAGAAATTTGTTGGCGAAAGTACTAAAGATACAGAAGAAGAACTAACTTATTGGAAGTTTTTGCAACCTTGGGTGATTCCTAAACTGTTTACAGTGGAACCCCGACATAAGAGCTGCTCTACTTAAGAGCAACTCGAGATAAGAGCTGGGAGGGGAGAGATATTTTTGTTCTACTTACAAGCCCAAATTCGAGATACAAGCGCCAAGGAGCTGTCTCCTGAAGCCAAACGCTAACTTCCGCGTTCGGCTTCAGGAGACAGCTGCGAAGCGGCGCGCGTGTTTTAAAAGGTTGCAGCCGGCCTGGGGGGCTCGGGGGGGTGCTTGCAGCTTTCTTTCTTGCTCTTTTTCTTTCTCTCTTTTACCTTCCCTTCCTCTATTTCTTCTTTTCTTTCTCCTTCCCACCTTCTTCCCTCCCTCCCTCCCTTCACTCATTCCTCTCTTACTCTCCCCTTTCATAAGTTTCCTTGCTTCCTTCCTCTGTTCCTGTCCCTTCCCCCTTTCTTTCTTTCTTTCTTTCTTGCTTGCTTTCTTTCTTGCTCTTTTTCTTTCTCTCTTTTACCTTCCCTTCCTCTATTTCTTCTTTTCTTTCTCCTTCCCACCTTCTTCCCTCCCTCCCTCCCTTCACTCATTCCTCTCTTACTCTCCCCTTTCATAAGTTTCCTTGCTTCCTTCCTCTGTTCCTGTCCCTTCCCTCTTTCCTTCCTTCCTTCCCACCCTCCGTCCATTCATTCACCCATTCCTCTCTTGATCGCTTAAAGCCGGTCCCTGGTGCAAAAAGGGTTGGGGACCTCTGTCCTACAGGATTGGGTGGCAGAGAAGTTGAACATATGTAAATTTAAAAGTTTAAGAAAGTTTACAAGTTAAGTGAAAGAAACTTCATTATTCATTTATATGTACATGTACATTTCTTCATTAAAAACATGTCTTTCTGCATAATTTAGACTAACTTTGTGAGTTTTTTGAGGGCTGGAACCAATTAAAATTATTTACATTAATTCCTATGGGGAAAAGTCGTTCGAGATAAGAGCTGCTCGACTTAAGAGCCCAGGTCCGGAACGAATTAAACTCGTATCTCGAGGTACCACTGTAATTCCTTTCTCCTCCTCTTGTCTATGCATTCATAACTTTTTTTTTCCTTCCAAGGGTTTTTTTTCCCCTAAATAATTCCTGTTGGATTGCCTGTCCAAATTTTGAAGGGGGGGGGTGGAATAATGGTGGCAATAATCATCAAAACAATAACAGCGTGATTCTTCTCAACCTGAACAGGCTAAAATGGAAGCTGAGCAATTAGAAATAAAAGCCTGTAAAAGCACCAAGCAGTCAAAAGTTTTTTTTTGTAGTCAAAAACTTTGCTTCATTGCTAATGAGAAAGGACAAAGGCGATCAAGACACCAACTTTGTTTGCCTTTTCAAAAGGCAGAGAAAAAAGGTTTGGGGAGGGCCAAAGCTCCCCTGGACTCCATCCATAATTGGAAAGGGGGCTGCGATTAAAGCAAAGAAATTCTTCTACTCCACAAAGCACATCAATAACAACAAAACTAATTGACTCTTTTTAGTTCTGCTTGTTTGCAAGAGGCGACTGGATGGTGAAACTAAAGACCAAAACTCCTCAAAGGAGGAAATATTAAAGCAGTGGCAGAATTTTTTTTTTACAAAAAAATGCTGCACTTTAGAAAACTGATAGAAATAAAGATCAAACCAAGCAGGACACACACAACTCAGTTCAATTAGACTTTTTTTGTCAATGTCCTTCCTACTTTTCTTGACCATCCAGGACTCCAATGGACAGGCCCTATCACACACACCACTTGTAAAATATATCCTCAAAATCTTTTGCGTGGTTAAACACCTCCAAAGAATGACATGTTGGAGAGCTTGGAACACGACCAAAAAATTCAGCCACACTATTTTGATAAACTGGTTTCAAAGGCAGGAAAAGGAGACAGTCTCATTTTAGAGCAAAGGAAAAGTAAGATAAGGGTAAATAATAATAATAATAATAATAATAATAATAATAATAATAATAATAACAACAACAACAACAACAATAATAATAATAATAATTCCAGCGACCGGTTAGGTCCCACAGAGTCGGCCTTCTCCGTGTCCTGTCGACTAAACAATGTCATCTGGCGGGACCCAGGGGAAGAGCCTTCTCTGTGGGGGGCCCGACCCTCTGGAACCAGTTCCCCCCTGAGATTAGGATTGCCCCCACCCTCCCTGCCTTTCGTAAACTCCTTAAGACCCACCTCTGCCGTCAGGCATGGGGGAACTAAAACATCTCCCCCTTGCCCATGTTGTTTTGCCGTTGATTGATTGACTGTGTGCCTGTTTTTTATATATACAGTGGTCCCTCGACTTGCGCGTTCTCGATTAGCGCGAAACGCTGCAATGCGGTTTTTCAAAAAATATTATTTAAAAAATAAAATATTAAAATATTATTTAAAAAAAAAATTTTTTTAAAAAAAAAAAAATTTTTTTTTTCTGTTCCCTGAATGGAGACCGCCGGCCGCTCAATCGGGCCGGCAGGGAACAGAATGGAGCCTTCCGCGGCGGGGCTGGTAAGGGGGGGAGCCGAGGGGGGAGCCGAGCCCAGCCCCGTGGCATTCGCTTTCCTCGCGCCGGCAGCCGACTGATTGTGGGCTCCTTCGCAACCTCGGAGAGCTTCCTGGTTTTCGTGAGCTTTCATGCCCCGGAAGCTCTCCGAGGTTGCGAAGGAGCCCACAATCAGTCTCGGCTGCGGATGGGAGGAAGGCGAATCCCCCGTGGGCTCCGTTACATCTTCCGCTGCCAGCCAGGCCATGCTGGCGGCAGCGGAACAATCGCTGGGTGGAAGGCGTGCTCGGCTCTGCCGCTCCAGCCGCTTTCGGCCGAGCCTCCCCGGCCAAGCAGCCAGGGAAGTCGAGCCAGGCGTGGCGGCGGCAGCGCTGCTTCTCCGGTCGCCCGGTCCTCTCCTGCCTTCTGCGCCGATGTTCCCCGCTGCGACGGAAGGCAGTCGCTTGGCTAGGGAGGCTCGGCCGAAAGCGGCTGGAGCGGCAGAGCCGAGCACGCCTTCCACCCAGGGAGTCCTGCCCTTTCATTCCCGCCGACCACAGGGGCGAGGGGTGGGGATGAAGGGGCAGGACTTCCCGGGCGGAAGGCGTGCTCGGCTCTGCCGCTCCAGCCGCTTTCGGCCGAGCCTCCCTAGCCAAGCGACTGCCTTCCGTCGCAGTGGGGAACATCGGCGCAGGCCGCCGCCACGCCTGGCTCGACTTCCCTGGCTGCTCGGCCGAAAGGGGCTGGAGCGGCAGAGCCGAGCATGGCTTCCGCCCGGGAAGTCCTGCCCCTTCATCCCCACCCCTCGCCCCTGTGGCCGGCTCATCCAGGGGGGCGTGTGTGGACTGGCAAGCGGCAAGCGGGAAGACCAAGGGAAGGTTCCTTCAGCCGCCCAACACCTGATCCGCTCCGCAGCAGCGAGGAGCCGAAGATGGGGTTTCCCCTTTGCCTTTACCCCATCTTCGGCTCCTCGCTGCTTCCGCGCTGCGGAGCAGATCAGCTGTTGGGCGGCTGAAGGAACCTCCCCTTGGTCTTCCCCGCCGCCCACACGCAAACTCCAACATCTGCGCATGTGCGGCCATGAAAAAAATGGCGCACATGCGCAGATGGTGGTTTTACTTCCGCATCCAATATAACGCGGAAATCGGTTAGCGCGGGAGGTCTTGGAACGTAACCCCCGCGCTAACCGAGAGATCACTGTATTGGGATTGTTTTATGAAATTCTAATTTTAAATTGTAATTAGATTGGTGGGCATTGGATTTGTTATTATGTACTGTTTTTTTATTATTGTTGTGAGCCGTCCCGAGTTTGTGGAGAGGGGCGGCATATAAATCCAATAAATCTAATCTAATCTAATCTAATAATAATTATTATTATTATTATTATTATTATTATTATTATTATTATTATTATTATTATCATACGATTTAAGTATTGCCCACAAGATCATATGCTGCAACGTCCTACCAGTCAACGACTACTTCAGCTTCAACCACAACAACACAAGAGCACGCAACAGATTCAAACTTAATATTAACCGCTCCAAACTTGACTGTAAAAAATATGACTTTAGCAATCGAGTTGTCGAAGCGTGGAACTCATTACCGGACTCAATAGTGTCAACCCCTAACTCCCAACATTTCTCCCTTAGACTATCCACGATTGACCTCTCCAGGTTCCTAAGAGGCCAGTAAGGGGCGTACATAAGTGCACTAGTGTGCCTTTTGTCCCCTGTCCAATTGTCTTTCCTTTATCTCATATATCATATATATTTTCTTCCTTTCATATATCTTGTCCTCTATTTTTACATATTATCTTTATATATATTACTTCATGTCTGTTCTCTTCCATATGTATTGTGTATTGGACAAATGAATAAATAAAATAAATAAAAAAATAAAAAATAAAATAAATATTATTATTATTATTATTATTATTATTATTACTATTATTATTATTACTATTTAGCCTGCACATGCGTGCTACTCGTTCCTGACTCTAGGGGGCGGTGCTCATCTCTGTTTCTAAGTCAAAGAGCTAGAACTGTCTGAAGACGTCTCTGTGCTCATGTGGCCGGCATGACTAAACGCATGGACTGCTATTACCTTCCCACCAAAGTGGTCCCTATTTTTCTGCTAGCAATTTTTATGTGCTTTCGAATTGCTAGGTTGGCAGAAGCTGGGACAAGAAACGAGAGCTCACCCCATTACGCGGCAGGTGGGATTCGAACCGCTGAACTGCCGAGCTTTCCGATCGACAAGCTCAGCTGTTAGCCACTGAGCCACCGCTTCCCTTAAAGGAAGATTAGCGCTCTCCAAAATCGCCAACATGGACTAGCAGAAATTGTTCGTGATTTCAAGCTGGAACTGTTGAGCCCTACCTGATCATCAGGAATGATGGAAGATCCCAGAAGGTATAATTAGAGACAGACTCAGTACCTTGTACAGGTGTAGCCTAAGATGTGGTCAACTTTGAACTTGGCCTCCAACTCAACCAAAGGAGACAGTGGGGTCTCAAAGTAATTGTAAGAAAGCTTTCCAGATAACCAACAGAAAACAGATTGTGGTGAAATCAACACACTTACAATAAAAGTATTTGGAAGGTAGGATAGGATAGGACCGGGCTGTCCAGCCCCCTGTTCAAGTAGGAGAACCTATACCAGTGATGGCAAACCTTTTTTCTCTCAGGTGCCAAAAGAGCATGGGTGTGTGCTATTGCGCATGTGTGAGTGCTCATAATTCAATAGCTGAGGAGGGCAAAAACAGCTTCCCCTGCCCTCCGGAGGCCCTCTGGAAGATGGAAATGGCCTGTTTCCAAACTTCTAGTGGGCCCAGTAGGCTCGTGTTTTGCCCTCTCCAGGCTCCAAAGGCTTCCGTGGAGCCGGGGAAGGCTAAAAATGACCTCCCCCCCCCCCGGAGGCTCTCTGGAAGCCAAAAACGCCCTCCCAGAGTCTCTATGTGAGCCAAAAATCAGCTGGCTGGCACACACATGCACATTGGAGCTGAGCTAGGGCAACAGATCGCGTGCCAGCAGATATGGCTCCGCGTGCCACCTGTGGCACCCGTGCCATAGGTTCGCCATCACTGACCTATACCATTTCAGATAAGTGATTTTCTAGTCTCTTCTTAAAAACTTCCCGTGTATATAAATGCATGTGCATGTATACAACAGAATTTCTCTCCTCCCAAACTGTGAAGCTCTTATGAATAGACTTTCCTTAGGTATTTGCTCCCTCTAAATAAAGTTATGCTTCAAGAAGACTGCTAAAGTTGATTGGCTCAACCTGCCTTTTTATTATCCAGTGAAGTTAGTCATAGGTAAAAGACAGAGGAAAGCAGGAGCAAGAATAACTTAGTAGCCAAACGTAAAATTGTTGCTTTCTAAAGTTTGCACTATTCTAATTGCATTAGCAAAATATGCATTAAGGTAAAAATTATTTAGAAGTAAGCTTGGTGTTAGACTTCATTTGCTTTTACTAGCCCTACCATCAGGAATCTACAATCCCCTAACATTTCCTTTTTGGCATCGTGAGAGATCTACCGATCAAGAAGGGTGTATTATTTTCAAATAAACTTGAATTCCGCTATAGTAAGGGAAGCAGCAGCAGATGGCAGCACCGTCTTCAATTCTCTACCTGGACTTTCTTTAAAAAAATGCTTCCTGGCTGAAAACAGAGTCTGCTTAAAAGTGTCACTCTTCAAAAAACATAAACAGAAGAGGGTCTTCTCATGTAGAAGTCCTGCAAAGGTCTCCCTGTAAAACCATGATTCTCTTTGGGCCTGTTGAGCCTACATACTGAATTAACTCTTTCGGAAGTCCATATATTTGCATACATTCAATGTAAAGGTTGGATTTGTTTCTTTACCTACAATATTTGCAAATTGCCCGATCATCTGAAGCCTGAGTGGAATACAAAGGAGAAAGGAGAATGCAAAGGAGAAATAGCAGCAGCAGCAGCAGCAGAACCATATAGCTCCAAATGATGAACAAAGCAAGGATATCTAGCTATGAGATTGACCATGAGAACAATTAACCAGTGGAACAGCTTCCCCTCCAAACGTTGTAGGTATCCTATTACTGAAGAAGAGACTGGACAGCCACTTGTCTGAAAGGGTACAGGGTCCCCTGCTTGAACCTCAGTGGTGCAATGGTTAGAGTGCAGTACTGCAAGCGACTTCTACTGACCACCAACTGCCAGCAGTTTGGCTGATCGAATCTCAGCAGGCTCAAGGTTGACTCAGCCTTCCATCTTTCCGAAGTCAGTAAAATGAGGACCCAGATTGTTAGGGACAATATGCTGACTCTTTGTAAAACGCTTAGAGAGGGTTGTAAAGCACTGTAAACTGGTACATAACTCTAAATGCTATTGCTATTGAGCAGGGGAATGGATTAGAAGACCTCAAAGGTCCCTTCCAATGCTGGTATTTTGTTATTCTGAATCAACACCAAAGGCAAACTGGAATAAAATGCACCCAACAGAGAAGCAAGCAAGCAGGGATTGAGCAAACAGAGGAAGGATATTCCAAAACACGGAGGTTACCACTGATCTGTCACCTGATCCTATGTACAATTCAAGGAGAGGAACCCTATAGCAGCAAGTAGGTCTGAACCAACCATCCAAGTAAACAACTCTCTTTGTTTGATTTGAATTCTGTGAGATTCATAAAATACATTAAGCTTTAAGAATTTCAAGAGTCAAGAATTCCAACCAGTATTTTTTCCTTTTACATGGGAACGATAGATAGATAGATAGACAGACAGACAGACAGACAGACAGACAGACAGACAGATGTGTGGATGGATGCAGAGAGGGAGGGACAGAGGGAGGGAGAGAGAGGGAGAGATTCAGATTCACTTAACAACCATGTTAGCAACTTAATTTATTTATTTATTAGATTTGTATGCCGCCCCTCTCCATAGACTCGTAGACACTGATTCATTGTGGCAAGAAAGATTGAAAAATGGGGTAACATTCACTCAACAACTGCCTCACTTTGCAACAGAAGTGCTGGGCTCAATTATGGCCATAAGTCAAAGATTCCCTATACCAGTGATGGCGAACCTATGGCACAGGTGCTACAGGTGGCACGCGGAGCCATATCTATTGGCACACGAGCCCTGAGCTGTGTGTGCTGGCCAGCTGATTTTTGGCTCACACAGAGACTCTGGGCGTGCATTTTGGGCTTCAGAGGCATGGGGGGAGGGCATTTTTACCCTTCCCCGGCTCCAGGGAAGCCTTTGTGGAGGGCAAAACACGAGCCTACCGGGCCCACCAGAAGTTGGGAAACAGGCTGTTTCCGGCCTCCAGAGGGCCTCCGGGGGAGGGGGCAGTGGGAGCTGTTTTTGCCCTCCCCAGGCATTGAATTATGGGCGTGGGCACATGCAGACACTCTTTCAGTACCCGAGGGGAAAAAGGTTCGCCATCACTGCCCTGCAGCATCGGGTTTTCTCTTTAAAAAGTTTTTCATAGAATCATAGAATCATAGAGTTGGAAGGGACTTCCAGGGTCATCGGGTCCAACCCCCTGCTCAAAACAAAAAAATTCATTGAATTTATATACAATTAAAAACAGAATCCACTTGTACATCATATTGTACACCTGCCTTAAAACAAACACTTTGTAAAGAAAGAAAGAAAGAAAGAAAGAAAGAAAGAAAGAAAGAAAGAAAGAAAGAAAGAAAGAAAGAAAGAAAGAAAAGGAAAGAAAGAAAGAAAAACAAAATTTGCAGGGGTCGATTTCAATTGGTACTTAAACTGATATAATAACAGAATCAGAAATAATTCTTTTCTTTCTTTCTTTTTTTGCTTCACTGCTGGCTTTTTCCTCTCTTTCTTTACCACTTCTCTTTTCCCCTCATCTTATTTATTTAGTTTCTCTTAGCTTTTGGTCTTTCTTCTTTTAAAAAAAATTAATAAAGTTTTCTTAAGGAAGAAAAAAAAGAGAATAGAGCACCAACAGACGTTCATCAGAGACGGTTCTACTCCTGACCTATAGGTCAACTGCCAAATTTTCAGCCATAGTCATGGTGACTAGGAAATTCTGAGAGCTGAAGGACAGGCCCTCAAACTGCAGGAGGCAACAGCGGAGGAGAGGAAGGGAGGAAGGGGAAGGGTTGCTTTGAAAGAGGAAAGAAATGACTAAACCTTCCCGGATGACAGTAAGAAGCCCCAGCTGTCTACATTCATCAACCCTGCATGTCAGATAATCATCACTCTGAAAAAACCAGAGAGACATCAGGGTGCCAGGCATTAGATTAAAATCGGAGGAAGACAAACATCTATCTCTACCCTTCCTCACTGACACTATCTGGTACCACTAAAACTTTAAGACTTGTGGACTTCAACTCCCAGAATCCTCCAGGCAGCAGACTGTCTGTTGCAGAGATCTTCAAACTTGGCAACTTTTATGACTTGGAGAATTCTGGGAGTTGAAGTCCACAAGTCTTAAAAGTTGCCAAGTTTGGAGACCTCTGGTCTATATTCTGCTGCTGGGGAGCTGAAACCAAACACATTCCCCAAATCCCAAAAACTTTAACCTTAGACCAGTGATAGGGAACCTAGGGCATGGGAGCCACAAGTGGCACGCGGAGCCATATCTGCTGACATGTGAGGCCATTGCCCTAGCTCAGCTCCAACGAGCATGTGTGTGCCGGCCATCTGATTTTTGGTTCGCTCAGAGGCTCTGGGAGGGCGTTTTTGGCTTCAAGAGAGACTTCGGTGGGGATGGTGGAGGGCATTTTTACCCTTCCACGGCTCCAGGAAAGCCTTTGGAGCCTGGGGAGGGCGAAACACGAGCCTATTGGGCCCACCAGAAGTTGGAAAACAGGTCATTTGCAGTCTCCAGAGGGCCTCCAGGTGGTGGGGTAATAATAATAATAATAATAATAATAATAATAATAATAATAATAATAATAATTTATTAGATTTGTATGCCGCCCCTCTCCAAAGACTCGGGGTGGCTCACAACAATAATAAAAACAATTTTACAGTGGAACAAATCTAATATTAAAAGAGAAAAAGACATATAAAACCCTATCATTTAAAACCAAACAACACATACATACCAAACATAAAATATAAAAGCCTGGGTAAGGTGTCTCAGTTCCCCCATGCCTGGCGATATAGGTGGGTCTTGAGTAATTTACGAAAGCTGTTTTCACCTTCCCCAGGCATTGTATTATGGGTATAAGCACTTGCGCATGCTGTTTCAACACCCGAAGGAAAAAACGTTCGCCATCACTGCCTTAGACTATCTACAGTCGACCTCACTCCATTACTAAGAGGTCTGTAAGGGGAGTGCATAAGCACACCATCATGCTTACTCTTCCTGTCCTACTGTCCTATATTGTCCAAATTACCTGTACCTACTTTGCTTTGGTTTATGTTTATACCAATGCCTGCTATCTTCTATATGTTTTAACAAACAATCAAACAATAAAACATCTGAGAGCATCAAGCTATTTATTCCAGCAATCCCACCTCATCTTGAGGTGATCATAAAGGAGGTGAGTGAAGGGAAGGGAAGGGAAAACTTAATGGATATTTATTTTATTTTATTTTATATTTTATTTTAATTTATGTTAATTTATTTTTATGTATGTATGTATGTATTTACTTAAGTACTTATGTACTTACGTACTTATGTATTTACTTACTTACTTACTTACTTACTTACTTACTTACTTACTTACTTACTTACTTACTTACTTAATTAACTATTGGATTTGTATGCCGCCCCTCTCCGAGGAC